>NW_015554128.1:0-9980 GCF_001515605.1 Sinocyclocheilus anshuiensis
AGTGGAGTCCCGGATCATGCTCCCTCATTATTTGTTTGTTTGCTTGCTTCCTATATGTTTTTTTTTTTTATTATAATGGTCTTTTGTGCTATCATCCACACATGCAAAATCGGTTGATAACATAACTGCAATAAAGTAATAGTCTAGTTAACAAGTACTTGTTTACATAGAATATGTAATGTAGCCTAGGCCTATTTAATATTATTTAGGCACTTATAGGCTATATTTTGACAGAATGTTCTAATTCAACATGCCATGGGAAGTCAATCTAACTTAACATCATCTTATTGATATTGTTTTTTCTTACACCTTAACAGTTTATCAGGCTCTTAATGATTTAATCTATGTCATCTCTTGGAATATGTGAAGGCCAGGCTTTTCCATCACTTATCATTAGAACCCATGGCTCTCGATTCTGACTTGTACTTGCTCTTATGAAAATGTACCATAGTTCTTAACAGAATTTGTTATAATAAGGCTAGCCTATTAATCATTACCAGGCCAATAATTACTTTTTTTTTAATTATTAATCTATATAGCATTTGTTATGAAAAACAACAGCCTGCAAATTTAGAAACAATAGCTAGGCTACAACAAGTCACAGTTGTAATATAAATCTATAGGGAAAAATCTATTCCCTTAACAGATTAGGCCTATCTATTATAAATTCTACAACAAGTTCAACAAAATGTACCATAATAAATAAGCCTACAATAAAACGTGAGAAATTCTTCTGATAAAGGTGGTCATGAGTAGTTTAAAATGATTTTAATATATTTACATTTACATTACATTTAGATTTAGACATTTAGCAGACACTTTTATCCAAAGCGACTTACAAATGAGGAGAATGGTGTAGCATTTGGACCAATCAGACACATTTGTTCAGTAGATTTAACAAATCAATTATTCATTAGATTAACCATGTCAAAAGCAGCGGACAGATCCAGCAAGATAAGTATTGGAGATTTGGAAGCCGCTCTTGCCAGTCTTAGGGCTTCAACAACTGAGAGCACGGCAGTCTCGGTTGAATGTCCACTTCTGAAACCAGACTGGTTGCTGTCGAGGAGGTTGTTCTGTGTGAGAAAGGCAGACACTTGGTTGAACACAGCTGGTTCAAGTGTTTTTGCAATGAAAGGAAGAAGGGAAACCGGTCTATAGTTCTCTAAAAAAGATGGGTTAAGGGTGGGTTTCTTAAGTAGTGGGGTTATACAAGCCTGTCTAAATGCTGAGGGAAAAACACCAGCGTGAAGGGATGTGTTGATGTGAGTGAGTGCAGGTACAACTGCAGGAGAAATGGCTTGAAGAAGATGAGATGGAATAGGATCAAGCGGACAAGTAGTAGGATGATTAATAGAATTCAAATAGATCACACATTTTACCATCAGCTTCGCGATAGGAATTGCTCGCGCAAATCTGATCACACTTTTCGAGCGTGCAGAGTGTTAGGTGATTCGTGAAGTCGCGATTTAATTAACAGCCTGATTCTAGGGTTCCATTACCCATAAATATTGGGGGGTTACAGCAAACTACGCCCCTGAGAGATATTCATGTGAGAAAAGTAAACGTATGCTTTTCTGAGGGTTATACTAAAGGCCCCGCCGTTTGTCTCGTATATTTTTAATACTGATTATAATTGATAGGCTCTAAAAATGCGCTTTTATGCTTCTCCTTGGGCTCTAGAGAGAAATGCTGCATAGTACCTGCATGAATGTAGCCTACATAGGAGTTCAGAGGCCGAGCCGCCGAGGTCAAGATTTTCATTCAATAATAAATGATATTTTTGTTTTATTTCTCGCGGTCCCTTACCGTATGCCTTCAGCAAACTTGGAATGGGATTTTATGACATGTTCACGTTTTTAGTGAATTGCATGTGTTAAATATTTCAATTAATTTTAATGAATATAATAATTAAAAACACGGTGTTGGCAGTTCAGCTTCGCTTAGTTTGCTTTATGTAATCTATCTTTTTTTGTGTACCATTCAAATAACTAACTACATAAATAAGTAAAATTAAAGGTATTAAAGCCCATTTTTTTCTGATTTGACAGCTTAAATCCATTCATGAGGTATATATTTGTATTATAAACAATGTTAATTAAATAGCATAGATTTATCTTAGCATTCTTGTTATTATTAAATGCACAGGAAACATGATGATTAGTGTGCTTTATTCTATGTTTGTTGCAGGTGAAACTCAACATCTCTCAGAGCTGAGGATTGTGTTAATGGGTAACAGAAATGTTGGGAAGAGTTCAACAAAAAACACTATTCTGGGCAGAGAGGAGATTGACTTCTTAACTCATCGGTGTGTAAAGAGACATGGAGAAGTAGCAAACAGACACATCACTGTCATTGAAGCTCCAGGATGGTGGAGGAACGAATCTGTCGAGGAGAGTCCTGAGTTACTGAAACAGGAGATTTTGCTCAGTGTGTCTCTGTGTCCTCCAGGACCACATGCTGTATTACTGATCATACGTGCGGACTACCCATTTACAGAGAATAATAGAAAAGTATTGCAGGGGTATGTGGATCTTCTCTGTGAGAGAGTCTGGAGTCACACTATAGTGCTGTTCACTCGTGGAGACTCTCTGTTAGACACATCTATAGAGCAGCACATTGAGAGTGAAGGGCAGGATCTCCAGTGGCTGCTGGACAAATGTGGGAACAGGTATCATGTTCTCAACAATCAGAACAGGAGTGACGACACTCAGATCAAGGAGCTGCTGGAGAAGATTGAGGAGACAGTGGCACAAAACAACGGCTGCCATTTGGAAATAGACAGAAAGAATTCAGAAGTCATAAATCGAAGCAAGGGATCTTCAAGAGGAAGCTTTGAAAATGCAACAGATATGAGTAAGTAAATTCTTCTTGATGGATACTTGATGGATAATTTATTTTCAGTTTGAAGATGCAAGCTGAAACCAGCCAAAAAAAAAAAAGAAAGTAACAAAACCAAAATAAATCTTACTAACCCATTTTAGTCTAATTCTGAACTAAGAAAAGAAAAATGTGAAAAGAAAAACAATCTTCAACGTCCGAGACATCGTAACTCAACTACACTACCTAACCAAACAAAAACATACAGAAAGTGGCACAAATCCCTAACCTAGGGTGTCTAGACAACGAAATCAACCTAAATGTGCACCAAGTAAGTCACATGACATAACTTACCTACCCCCTTCACCTCCAATCCAGTTTTAACAGAACCTTGAAAAGCTTTCTAAGGACAGCAAATAGATAAGATGTTCTACATGGCCGTCAAAGCACATTATAAACTAAAGCATACAAACTAAACTAGTGATGTTACGTTCTGTGCCGAGGCTTCGGCACGTGTGTCGAGAAATCCTGGCAGCTTTCAGTGAAGTGCGTATCGAGGCTTGTATCGAGTAAGAGTAATGATGTCATTGATGACGTCCGAAGCCTCGCTTGGCCAGACTGGTTCAGGAAGCGGTTTGAATCTTGTAAATTCACAGTCCTCTGCCCTGTTAAACCCAGCCACTTTCCAGTTATTAGTTTAATCATATTGGCCCTCCTGCCTATTATGAGCAAAGACTTGATTTACACACACTTGATAGCCCTATTAATTTCAAGCCAATACCTTTATTACACAGTTATGTTATATTATGTTATACAATCATTATGAAATACACATTATATTAATATAAATAGATTAGTCTATGTGGAAATTGATTTTTTTTTCTTCACCGTTATTTCTAAGCCTTAAAGTCTGAATGAAATCAAAATTGACTTTATTTACTTTACTAGCGCACATTGCTAGTCTTGATGTGAACAATTAACCCGTGCAAGTTAATCCGCTGAAAAAAATTGTTTGTCTTGGTAATCTTTAATCAAAATCTGAACATTTACTTCCGCACTGGAATGGCATTCCTTCTGTGATTACGTCTGTTTGACGGCTTGGGCAGAATATCGTTAGGTTACTGACGTAACCCCGGTTCTCTGATAACATGAAGTGAGGTATCTCACTATGGGAACACCTCAGGTGTGACCAATTGCGGAAGCACCAATAACACGTCTGCCAATTATTTCAGACCAATCGCTGCAGCGATCAGGGAGTCCCGCCTCCCTGTATATAAACCGCAGCTACCTGCCGTTTCTTCATTCTCCGCATATCTCTTCTCCGTGCAGTAAAGACAAGGAGGGCAATGTTTGTGAGATTCCTCACTTCATGTTATCAGAGAACCGGGGTTACGTCAGTAACCTAACATTCTCTTTCTAACATTCGTTCGGTATCTCACTATGGGATATAGACTACTCCCGTATTGCCGATATGCTGACAAAGCAGACTAAAGAAAGAGTAGGTTATTATCTAAATCATAACTCCCGACGGAGGTGAAAACAGAATAATATGAGGAATTCGCCCCTTAATGACCTGCATTATTCACCCTGACTACTCACTCCCAGGACTGAGTGGGCCAGAGAGGGTTCTGTCACATCCAGTCTATAGAAACGAGCAAATGAGTGCGGAGAAGACCAGCTGGCTGCCGAGGTGAAAACAGAATAATATGAGGAATTCGCCCCTTAATGACCTGCATTATTCACCCTGACTACTCACTCCCAGGACTGAGTGGGCCAGAGAGGGTTCCGTCACATCCAGTCTATAGAATCGAGCAAATGTGTGCGGAGAAGACCAGCTGGCTTCCGCGCAAATTTCTTGAATAGAAATGCCTCTAAACAGAGCCCCGGATGTAGCCACATCTCTAGTAGAGTGTGCTCGTAATCCTATTGGTGGCTCTATATTCGCATTATTGTAACATAACATGATAGCCTCCACCACCCAGTGGGAAAGGCGTTGATGGGAGATAGGTTTTCCTTTCTAAGAGTCAGCCCACGAGACAAATAGCTGATTGCTCTTACGAAGTGTGCGGGTTCTCTGAACATACGTATACAGAGCACGAACCGGACATAAACTGTGTAACCTCTCCTCCTCTGGGGATGAAAAAGGTGGTGGATGAAAAGCTAGCAGGTCCACTGATTGAACTGCACCAGCGTGATCAAACACTTTAGGCACAAACGCCGGGTTAGGTCTAAAAGTTACTTTTCGACCCCCCGGAGTGAACATCATACATGAGGAGTGAACTGATAAATCATGTAGCTCACTCACCCTTTTTGCTATAGTGAGAGCAAGTAACAGAGCCGTAAGACCAACATGACATGCCGAGATAGCGGACAGATAAACCTTAACTGTAGAGAAGGCTCTGCCCTTATCCAGAAGGTCCTGTAGGAAGCACAGCACATCCGAAACTGAACACAAGAAAGGAACAATGTTTCTATCGGCGCACCATCCCTCAAACACCCTCCATTTGAGATTATATAAAGAACGTGTCGAGGCAGCCCTCTTGTTCTTACAATTTGTAAGATTGTAAGAACAATCGAAAGTGATTGTCTCTATCACTTTCGGATGTAACACAGCTGCATTCAGATTTAGCCTCTCACGGGCCGGGCCCAGAGAGCTAGTTTCTGAGGGGAGGGGTGAAAAATTCCCCCCGTGCTTGTGAGAGGAGATCCCTGCGTGCTGGTAACGGCCATGGCTGGTCGTAGAGCAGTTGCACAATTTCCGCAACCCACAGTCTCCCCAGCCAGTATGGCGCGATCAGAATCATTACATGTTTGCATTGACGAACCCTCCGTAGTGTCGGCTTGATCAGGCTCAACGGAGAGAACGCATACAGTAACCCGTCTGGCCACTCGTGGGCTAGAGCATCCACACCCAACATCGTCACATCGTCGCCGGCCAGAGAGAAGAACAGGGGACATTGCGCGTCTTCGAGAGATCTACGGCGGCCCGGCCGAATCTCTGCCACACCATGAGGATCACTTGGGGGTGGAGTCTCCACTCCCCATACAGAGGATTCCCTCTGGACAGTAAGTCTGCTCCCCTGTTCATTATTCCTGGAACATGTGTCGCGCGTAACGACAGGAGGGTCCTGCTGCTCCACATAATCAGTTCTTTCACTAACAAGGGAAGCTTGTGAGAACGAACTCCTCCCTGCCGATTTATGTAGGCTATAACTGTTGTATTGTCTGTCCTGACCAATACATGATGATTCTTGAGAGAATGCACAAATGTCTCAGAGCTAGTAACACTGTTAGTAGTTCTAGAAAATTTATCGAACTTTTTAACCCCTTTTTTTACTAAGTGCTACAGTGGCCTCCTTTAACTGTGCAAATGTACCCCCAGCTCGTGAGAGATGCATCTGTCGTCACCACTTTCCTTAACTTAACAGGACCCAGAGGGCATCCTGTCCTGAGAAAAGACGGGCACTCCACTGACGAAGAGCGCTCATGCATTCCGGTGAGACACGCACTCTGCGGCTGAGACTCTGAGGCTCTGCTGAGATCCCTGGGAGCCAGAGCAAGGCCAAAGGTTATTTTCGTATACTCGTATGCTGTGCCCTGATAAGCGAACCTCAGATATTTCCTGTGAGCAGGATTTACTGAGGTGAACCAATCTCCCTGACGAATACTCTGACACAACATTCTGAGCGACAGCAATTTGAATTTGTATTTTCTGAGGTGTTCATTGAGGACCCGTAAATCCAAAATGGGATGGAGACCTCCCCCTCTTTTGGGAATCAAAAAATAACGGGAGTAAAAACCTATGTGGCTTTCTCTCGTTAGAATCACTCTTATCACTCCTTTTCTCATGAAGGAGGATACTTCGTCCTCTAAAACCTGAGCTGCTTCCCCTTGGGCCAATGAGCCAATGAGATTACCACTCCATTTAACACAGGAGGTTTTACAGTGAATTGAAGTCTGTATTGAAGTTTTTGTGGTTAAAACCCAGGGATGAACTGTGCATGCGCGCCAGTTCGCCGCCTGAGCTGCGAGTGGGCCCTTCCCGTCTTCTCTCACTTGTGTTGCAGCACACTCTAGTGGTGAAGGAGGGGAATAACGCTCCAGTAAAGGAGTTAGATTAGTCTTTATTTGTGATTGTATATAATTTTTTTGTGATATTTCTTTATTTTATTTTATTTTTTATCCCACTCTGCGCCCTCAGCCCTTGGCCTGGATGTGTCAGAGAAAACTTTATTTGTGGTGGGATGCTTATGAACTCTTGTCCTTCCTCCCTCAGAACAAACCTCATAGGTGGAGGGAGAGACAATTCTTTGGGGGGCACCAGAGGAACATGGGCCATTTCCCCATTGGACTTTGAACTGACCACGCAAGCCCATTTCACATATAAATTCCTTCTCCCTTTCCCCGCAGGAGGGAGAATAGAATCGTTCTGAAGGAATGGGACTGAGAAACCCTGAGTGCTGTCTCCAAACCCTGATGCCAAGCTGATGTCTCAGGTTGACCGCCTCTTTTTGTTTCCCTGAGGGGTTGCCGACCGGTGTTTTACTGCTGTGGCTGCGAAAGACTTTTTTGGTTTCACGAAACCCGGCTTTGACTGAGGGCCCGCATTTCCCGGTTGTTGCGGTGGAGCCTGACGGGAAGGTTGATAGTCAGAATGTCCCCCTCTCCCTGAAGGTCTGAAGTTCAGTCGGCTCGGGTGATAAGGCCAAGCTGCCGGCTTTCTGGGGAGACAGACCTCGAATGCCTCTCCCTCTTTTTTCCGCAGGTCACATTGCTGATGCATCGCTATTACCGTTGCGCCGAACATGGCCTTTGGATCAATAGGGGCATCCAAAAACTCCACCTTCTCTTTGTCAGAGAGGCCTGACAAACCCAACCATAGCGATCTCTCTCCCACAACCGCTAAGCCCATACTCCGACCGCAGCTTTGAACTGCTCCGGAGTCCATCTGACACCCCATCTCCTCAAATAACTCCGCTTGATAGGCAGTAAGGAGGGACGTCGCGTTCAAAGCACGAACGGCCAGTGCAGATGATTTATAGATCTTTTGAAAAACAGAGGCGGCTAAGCGCTCTGTCTTCCCTGGCAGCGAGGCTCCGGTTGAAGAGAGCGCTGCCCTGCAACTTGAGTGCAAATGATTAGCCACAGAAGATTCGACAGGGGGAGGATCTGCCATCCCCAAATCCTCCATTACCTGAACATCCAGCCTCGAGAAGCCCTTGACGGGCACACGGTGGGAAAAAGGCTTGTCCCAAAACCTCTTCATGTCAGCCACACAAGCCGGGACGGCTGAAATAAACTGCCTCGCTGGAGGGAGATGTGACGGAAGTCTCTTTCCATAATACAAATCCCTTTCAGCCCCCTGACCTGCAGGTTGGGATGGCCAGTCGATTGATAGTCTAGCCGCGGCCCTGCGACAGACCTCGAGTAGATTCATGTCCGTCTGTACAGGGGAGGGTGAACTCACATCCTGTGCACTCGGCGGACGCGACTGATTTGGGGGAAGAATAGCATCTTCATCATCGTCATCATTGTCCTCGAGGATGGCCGACAATACTTCATCCTCATCATCTTCCTCTCCCGCTAATGGATATTCGAACAGCGGGGGGAAGGACGAGTGACACCCTCTCCATCATCTCTCCCCACGAGCTGACGGCCTGCGAACAAGCCATCGGTTCCTCTCTGGGTTGAGCAGAGAGGCATGGGTCCGACTTCCCAGCTATTGCCAAGCGGAGTCTTCGCTCTCAGGTTTTAGCCGAGAAATTCGTGCAGTGAGGACAGCCCTCGGGGTTGGACAGAGCTGCCTGAGCGTGTTTAGCATCCAAACAGGAGATGCAGAGGCCATGTGAATCCTTCGCAGAAATCCACATTCCACAAGCACACGGATGGGGAGGAAGACTCCTTCCTCCAGGGCTCTCCGGCTCTTTCTCAGTGGCCATGGGGCCTGCACTCTCTTCGTACGGAAGCCCACCACAACATGACAACTAGTACGGAGCTGTGCTGCGATAGAGAGCTCTACTTTTCCTTCTTTTTGGTGCGTGGTGAGCCCCCTCAAAAACTTGGAAAATAAATGGAAAACTTAGAGCAGAAAACTCTCCCTGACGCATTAGTTATCTCACTCTAAGTGAAGTCGCTCAACAAACCTTAGGAATGTATTGCGTTTGGGACGTTACCTTGCGGCTCCGACTGTAAACTGTTAAGCAAATAATTCCCGAAGTCTGCTGAGCCAGCTTCTGAAATCTTCACGGGGAAGAGAGCGAGAATGACGAAACGGCAGGTAGCTGCGGTTTATATACAGGGAGGCGGGATTCCCTGATTGCTGCAGTGATTGGTCTTCCATAGTTGGCAGACATGGTGTTATTGGTGCGTTCCCATAGTGAGATACCTAACGAATGTTAGAAAGAGAACCTTAAACACACCCCTCCAACCGTTAGGTTGCTATGAGTGAGAGACAGAGAGGAGGAGCGCAAAAATAAAACCATGCCCTCTATTCAATATTCCATGCGCGTATCGAGGCTTGTATCGCTTTAGAGCAATGACGTAATTGATGACGTCCGAAGCCTCGCTTGGCCAGACTGGTTCAGGAAGCGGTTTGAATCTTGTAAATTCAGTTTTAGACTAATAATATTGGCCCTCCTGCCTATTATGAGCAAAGACGTGATTTACACACATTTAATAGCCCCATTCATTTCAAGCAAATACGTTTATTACAGTTATGTTATACGATCATTATATACCACTAGGAAATATACATTATATTCATATAAATAGATTAGTCTATATGGAAATTGTTTTTTTTTTCTTCACCATTATTTCTAAGCCTTAACTGGTGCAAAAGAAGTGAATCACAGATCACATCAGGTCATCTGTAATGTATCTGCTTGTTTTACACTCTTTGGCCACCAGGTGGTATTGTGAGCAAATGAAGCCTCCAGAAATTAACCCTTTTGTGAACCACTTGGATGAAAAGCTTCAATGCTTCATAAGGCTTCATCTCGCCATCACTAAACTAAACCAAGCAAGAGAACACAAAATGAAAAATCACAGCACATGTTCACAAAGACCGACTGCTCTAATACGCTGGCATTTCCCTTTTATAGCACTGCTGGACTGCTGGATAGGGATGGGCGTATCGATCCGAAGTATCGATATATCGATAC
>NW_015554128.1:9996-10833 GCF_001515605.1 Sinocyclocheilus anshuiensis
TTATTTAAATTGAACGTTGAAAGATAAAATTGATCATGTTCTATTATGTAATGTTAACAGAAATCATACTGTCAGAATAAAAAGGTTGAATTTTATGCATGCAACAGCCATTCACTGGCAGTCCCTAATGGCAGTACAAAATATTGCACTAAATCAAAAGTTCAAATGTTACAAATAAGTTAGAATATTAATGTTGTAATACTGGTAGCACTAATATAAAAATGTGATGATATATGTTACTTAAAAAATTAAAAATTTTGAAATACGTTGATGGTTGTATTTTTTTGTATTTGATGGATAGTTTCATGTCTGGGAAGAATTTGGGATTAAACGGGTTAAAATGCGTTTTAAACATAAAGTTAAGTGGTTATCATTACCCATTTTACTCTTAGTAATTTAATAATTTAATACATTTCATAATTTAAAAGTTTAGTGCAGAAGTATCGAATCGGTATCGATATCGACGATACTGCCTTGAAAAATATCGGTATCGTATCGAAAACAAAATAAGGGGTATCGCCCATCCCTACTGCTGGATCAGTGAGCACGATTGAAGAACACTCCCCCCTCACGTCATCACACCCAATCAACTCCCGAATGATTGGCAAGCGAGACGACTAATCCGCATGCCACCTGCGAAAGTGAAAGTAGAAGAGAGAGTAAGAAAAAAAAAACGAGAGGGCGGCAAAGAAAAGGGAAAAATTCGGGAAAAGAATGAAAAAAACAGAAAAATTCTCAAACAACAACTCAACGTCACATATGGGGACGTAACTTAAAGGGGTCATATGACGTTGCTAAAAAGAACATTATTTTGTGTATTTGGTGTAATGCAATGTG
>NW_015554128.1:10916-12717 GCF_001515605.1 Sinocyclocheilus anshuiensis
GTGGGGACATAATTACGGATTATAATGACTTATACTGTCTTTTTATGCGTTGCGTATCGCGCTGCGTAAACATAAAACCCTGTCTGCATTTGTGATCGGAGAAATGACAAACAACTAGCACTGCTCTACACTGCTCAAAACTCTCGTTTGAATCATCAGTGGCAAATTCTTTAAATATGAAAACGTACTTACAAGTTGTGAGCAAAGTGTCTTTGCAAAATTGTTATTCCCCCACTTTATAGAAACAGACACCGGCATTGTAGGTTAGTCTCTCAAGAAACAGTCCTCGTCCTCCATAAAATGCGCTGCACACATCTGAATATTTGGGTTGAACTGTTCCTGAACAGTGTTGTAAATACATCTTAACCATTCTAAGGGATTTCTAGTTGTGTCCTCTTTTGGAAGGCCAAACAAAGTAGTTTCGTTTTCACAACGAAGCACACATCGTCTTCACGACATGGCGGCGGCAGCAACAATACTACAGCGAGAATCAAATTTAAGCTTTCTTTCTTCAGATGGGTGTAATGTTTAGAAAAGGCCCCCCCCAGGCCCTGGTTCACACTGACAAACAAACTTTAACAAACAGCAGCCAACAGTGACTCTTGGGTTTTGTTGGATCAGTGTGTCAAACCTGTTAGTGTTTCTTGCTCAAGAATGCTTAAGGTTAAAATCTACACTTATTTCATGTACATCATTTATAATACAAACTTAAATGCTCAGCATCATCTCAGGGTCCAGATCACACTGTCAGGGTTTGTGATAATGACTGTACATGATCACTTACTTCATTTATTACTTAGGGATTTTATTAAAGGTATATAGAGCAGATATTTACAGATACTCAGTACAATATACTGTTGGATAAATGTGTTTGTTCCTTATTTGTTGCAGGTGATGCCCAACATCTCTCAGAGCTGAGGATTGTGTTAATGGGGTATAGAGCTGCTGGTAAGAGTTCAACAGGAAACACCATCCTGGGCAGAGAGGAGTTTGACTTGAAGACATCTGCTCAGTGTGTGAGGAGACATGGAGAAGTAGCAGACAGACACATCACTGTCATTGAAGCTCCAGGATGGTGGATTGATGAACCTGTACAGGAGAGCTCTGAGTTACTGAAACAGGAGATTTTGCTCAGTGTGTCTCTGTGTCCTCCAGGACCACACGCTGTACTACTGATCATACATGTGGACTACATGTTTAAAGAAACTGAGAGAAAAGTACTGCAGGGGTATCTGGATCTTCTCGGTGAGAGAGTCTGGAGTCACACTATAGTGCTGTTCACTCGTGGAGACTTTCTGTTAGACACATCTATAGAGCAGCACATTGAGAGTGAAGGGCAGGATCTCCAGTGGCTGCTGGACAAATGTGGGAACAGGTATCATGTTCTCAACAATCAGAACAGGAGTGACGACACTCAGATCAAGGAGCTGCTGGAGAAGATCGAGGAGACAGTGGCACAAAACAACGGCTGCCATTTGGAAATAGACAGAAATAATTCAGAAGTCATAAATCGAAGCAAGGGATCTTCAAGAGGAAGCTTTGAAAATGCAACAAATATGAGTAAGTAAATTCTTCTTGATGGATACTTGATGGATAGTTTATTTTCAGTTTGAAGATACAAGATGAAACCAGTGGAGAAATTGTATTGACATTTATGCATTTTGCAGACACATTTATCTAAAGTGTCTTACATTTTAGTCAAAGTTTACAGCATGAATTAAAGCCATTATCCTGGTATTGCCATCCCTCACTCTACCAGCACTGGCACACAGATGACCTTTTTTTTTTTTTTTTTGACTGG
>NW_015554128.1:12805-16991 GCF_001515605.1 Sinocyclocheilus anshuiensis
GCGGGCCCCACAGGTCCTTTTTTTTTTTTTTTTTGGCAGAGGAAATAAGTGTCTTGTGTTTTCTGTTAAACTATGGTGTTACCAAAGTTAGTGCAATAGTGCTGCAGTTTCCGTTTCTTATTCCCTGAACCATTTTTACCATTTTCATAGGGAACAGCCACAAGTAATGAAAAGTCTTTATTAGTTTTACAGTATTTCTAATAAGTGGAGAGAATTTTTGTGCGGTTTTCCTATTTTTGTTTTTCAGTAAACTTAGTATGAGACATTTTCCATTTGGATCTGCTATTATTATTCTATAGTGGGTGATGGAGAGAGCCCTTCCTTCAGTCCACTCACAAAACAAAAGAAAAGATCACAATACACACGTGTCTTTGAGCTTGTAAGAAAATCTTGCAGCATTGGAGTTCCACCATCCAGTTAGTATCTTTGTTCTATTCAACCGTCTGTCTGTCATATACACCACTTTTAATGATCCATTCAATTTCCATTGGATAAAATCAAGTTCCTACATGATGATTTTCTACTTTTTGTCTAGTGAGTGTTGAAGGGAAAACAGTAACTGAAATATTTAACAGATGCCACACAATTGAGCCTATAAAAACAGCACACAGCAGGAAAGTTGGACCATCCAGTGAGTATCTTTTTCTTACAAGAGTTGGATCTTGAAATTTATAATTAAAAAAATACATAATACTTATTCCGTTTGTTCGGGCCTATTTCATTATCTTTTGATTGAACATTATGATGGCTGTCATAATGTACTGCTGTACTGCATCAAAAAGATGCAGTAACATTATATTTAACTGACTGTTCTTTCTCGTAAATTTGTGTTAACAAACATTTAAAAAATATCCGGTATAAAATACCTTTTGTTCTCTTTAATCTGTTGCTGGTCAGTTTGTTGATTGTAACATTTGTGTAACACAAACCAAGTATATGAGGTAAATTAGTGTGTTTTTTTCTTCTCATGAGGATTTATATAATTTCTATTTTTCTTTGCTCTCCACAAAGCACATAATATTTTAACAAATTAATTCCAATCGGCTCAATACAATAATTCCAAAAATTTTAGCTATTTTTTTTTACAAATCTTTTATTTTAAATAATATTGTTTATAATCATTTGTAAAAAAATAAAAAAAAATAAAATAATAATAATATATATGTTCTACTATTGATCTGCTCTCTGTTTTCATTATTACAGTGAGTGGAGATGATGGATCTGATTCATGGTCTCTGGGAAGTTCTGCTTATGGTTCATTCAGATCACGATCAGGAGCAGACACAGTTTTTGGATCATCACGTTCCAGAGATTCGTCTCACACAAGTTATGAGTCAGGGGCCATAAAACGATATAACAGCATTGGACTTCCACCACCCAACAGTGAGTGTTTTTATTTGGCTGTTTCAGTACACTTTGGTCTCACTGTGACCTTTTTTTAAATTAAAATATTAAGAATCCCATCTGTTTTGTTGTGAAATGGTGAAAATTTATGTCTACATAACCCATAGAAAACTGTAGTAGTAGCAAAGTTTTTCTGTCATGTTTCTAATCTCTGTCAATCACAACTAATTATGATATATAGTATATTATATACTGTATATGTACACAGTAAAAAAAATTTTTGTAAAAAAATATAAAAAATAAAAATGTCAGCTGTGGTTGCCAGAATAATTTTGTAAAAAGAAAAAATACAGAACAAATGTGAAATTCATTTTAAAATTCATTCATTTAAAATTCATTTTAAACTTGTGAATTCGACAATGCACACTGCTACTAAAATGTGTTTTCTAACTTTAACATATATTGACAACCACCATAATAATGCAGGTGATAAAACAGGAAGCCACATGAAGAATAATGAAAATCATTCAATTTCCATTGGATAAAATCAAGTCCCTACATGATGATGATTTTCTACTTTTTGTCTAGTGAGTGTTAGAGGGAAAACAGTAACTGAAAAATGTTACAGACGCCACACAACTCAGTTCACAGCAAGATACAGAAGGAAAGTTGGACTATCCAGTGAGTATCTTTTTGTTATAAGAGTTTGATCTTGAAATTTATAAATAAAATATATATTTTTTGAATATAAATTTAATATAAAAAAAATACTTATTCAGTTTGTTCGGGCCTATTTTATTATCTTTTAATGAAGTGTTGAACATTATGACGGCTGTCAAAAATCAAACCGAATGAAACTAGTTATTGATGCACTTAATAGCATTAAAATGATGTGTTTAACTTCTGACATTCTGAAATGATCTAGATTAAGATAATGAACGAATTGGAAAAATAATTTGAAGTGTGTACAGTATGTGGCCAAAGATAAACTGTTTTTATAGCCTATAATCTGAAAAAAAAAAGGAAGTTTAGCACAGGTTAGATCAATGATGACTAGAAACAGTCAGAGTCACCTCTAAAAGTGAAATGAGTCAGATAAGGAAAGATCTCAAATATATAATATATTGTGTTAGAATCGTGTTAGCCTGTGTTCTAGCACATTTAAAAAATATTTCTTCTGCTTGTATATTTTTCCCCAATGAATTTAGTTAAAAGGTCTCAGGTAAACTCTGCACAACTAGAAGCAGACAGCAGGTTTGGGTCATCATGCTCCATAGTCTCCACTGGCAGCTCAGGATATGGATCTTCATGCTCCCTTCCGCAATCTGTGGAACAGTCAGAACACAAATGGACAAATAGTGCGTTTAAGATTTCAGAACTTTCAGACAAACAAGATGAGTGTGAAGATATGAACTTATAAGAATTAATGTATGCAAATGAGTTTATATAGCCATCCATTCTCCAAGCTGCATGTTCTATGTAGAGATTCAGGAGCCTGTCCCAGCATCTCAGGCCGTAGACAGGGAAACACTCTGGATGGATGGCCAGTTGTTTACATATCTTAATCTATAAAATTTTTATATTGTACACTGTAAAAACTGTGATTCAATAAAGATGCAATACCAAACATTTAAAAAATATCCGGTATAAAATACCTTTTGTTCTCTTTAATCTGTTGCTGGTCAGTTTGTTGATTGTAACATTTGTGTAACACAAACCAAGTATATGAGTAAATCAGTGTTTTTTTTTTTCTTATGAGGATTTATATAACTTCTGTTTTTCTTTGCTCTCCACAAAGCACATATTTTAACAAATTAATTCCAATTGACTCGTTACATTAATTCCAAAAAACAATTGTTTTTTTTACAATCTATTTGCAGTTACTTATTTTCACTGATTTACTTGTTACTCTTATTTCAAAATGATATTGTTTATAATCGATTGCAAAAGAAAAAAAAAAATATATATATACACTGTGTATGTGTACATATATATATATATATATATTTTTTATACTGTATTATAATGTTTGAATGCCTTAAATATTAAATGAAGAAAAAAAATTCAGTCAATTTTTTTAATAGCATTTGATTTCATATTTCAAATGGCAATGACAAAGCTTTTACATCCAAATACTGCACACAAAAATATTTAAGATTTTTATAAAGATCAAGAAAAGTGCTCCTGTCCATTTTCAACCTTACAAGAAACCCTATAAATATTTACAGCAATATTTTATTGGCAAACTATTATAAAGGCAGCAGACCCATTTGAGCTATATGACCTAACTGAGGTCCTTAGCACTACAACTCATTTTAGCCCCAAAACACACACCAGCAAACACAGTGAAATCGGTTTAACATTTCTAAAATTCATCTCATAAGTGAAATCCTTAACAGTGATACAGGAAGTGTAAACAAACATCCCAGAAAATGTGACCACAAATACAATCCAAGGCTTTATTTCAAAGCAGATTGATCCTGTCTGCTCTGCAGGTTCCATGAAGATGTCACTGGTGTGTTTTTAAACTGGTGTCAGGAAGTTCAGGTTGAGGCTGCTGGGGATCTGGATGGTCTCGAGGGCCACAGGTGAAGGGTTGAAGGGGAAAGTGACTGGGAAAATGATCTTTGCGTCCATCAGTAACTGAGAAGACTCCTTACGATCCTTTAATAAAGTCTAGAGAGGATGGAGAAGTGTTTTACTATGTAAATCGAACAATATCTGACTGAAAATACATTTAAAAACATTGAGAAATTACTCACCTGTACAGACTTTATGAATGATATACACACTCTCTCCTCAAACTCATTCACTGGTGTGTACAAGCGGAGGATTTTCACAA
>NW_015554128.1:17143-48127 GCF_001515605.1 Sinocyclocheilus anshuiensis
CACACACACACACACACCTGTTCAGTGGTGAGAGCCGTGCACATAGTACAGATGGCCCCTGCGTCGTCCTGGCTCTTCTTTTTGATCTGCAGAAGCTGAGCTGCCTGAATCAAAGGCTCCAGAGACTCACGCGCTCCACTGCCCTGAAGATCTTTATCCAGCAACCACTCCTCCAGCTGACATACATTATACCTTATATAAAGAAAAAACTAATTGTAAATAAAATATAAATACATGCATATATATATATTTTCAATGTTCTATATAACAAAAAATTAACAGAAAAAAAAAAATTTTAGAGAAGTAAAATGTTTAAAACTTAATTACATAAAAGTAAAGTTAATTACCTGTAAAGTTTTATTATACACATAAAATTATGAATGAACTTTTTTTTTTCCAACCCAGGCTTCATTCCACTCCACTTTTAAACACACACTCGCAAACTTCCCTAAGCACTTCCCCTCGGGGGAATCCCCACTGCCATTTTGAAGTGCGTTTCACTTCATGAAGTAAACGAGGGAAGTTTATATGGACAGACCCTCGACCCCTCGATTTTGACCCGAGGGAGCGAGTCTATGGGATTACATCTCTGCCATAATTCTGCACGCGAAACATCATATTTTTTCCTCTTCTGCTGTCGAGGTAATGCAAGGAATGTTGTGATTGGTTGTCAAGGCAGCCAATCAGAATTTAGCAGCCTCGGTCTCTGATTGGCTGGAATTATGGCACAATGTAACGCTGGGTTGTGTTGAGCTGGGTTGTGTTGAGCTGTTGGCATTTAGCGAACACTGAGAGCGGGCATCAGGTGAGCAAGCTAGTGAAACGTTGCACGCGCAAAAGAGAAGGTCTGCACACATCCAAAAACTTATTTTAAATGCAAAATTGATTTTCGTGCGCTCGAAATACTTTCTTCTTTGCGAGACAAATATTTTCTCCACAAAACTCAGTTTGCGCACGTGCAAAACACTTTTGCGTGCTCAAAATATGATCTTTCGCGCGCAGAATTGTGGCAGAGATCTAAGCCTATACGAGTCTGCTTCATATGCACACTTCAGGCCACTCCATAGACCACAATGCACCACGATTGTGACGTCATCGCAGATCGCGTTTAATTTATCCCCACCCCAAACAACTATAATATCTAAATGATTTTTTTTTTTTTTTACATTTATAACAGCCCAAGCATACCTATATACAAATAGAATGCTGTACCAAACAAAGGGGGAAAATGTAAACAATAAACCAACTCCATAGCAGATTCTAAGTGATCAAAGGTCCTAGGACGTTCCAATTCAGCCCATTCCAACGGTTCTGCCAGTAGTGGGCACTCATGCAACGTAATCAATGACGTACATCCAAGTAAACGAGACGGAGGGAAGTTGGCCAGTGAAGGGCATAAAAAAAAATGAACTGGAACGCAGCCCCAGACTATCCGTAGGTCTAGTGGCCTCTAGTGGTCAGTACCTGATCTGCAGGCCTTTACTCCAGGAGCACATGTCCTTACGGAGCAGTAAGTTGTTGAGTGTAACAGAGCAGATGACGTAGAACTGCTGTTTGATGACCTGTCGGACCAGCTCGGTGTCGTTGCCGTGCTGAAGCAGTGTGTAATAGAACACATCCAGCTGCTTCAGAATGGACTCCAGCGAGTGAGAGCCCTCCTCATGGAAACTGGGCGTGCGCTTCCTCATTCCTGTGGGCTTCACACCCATCACACCCTGAATGGTCTCCTGCTCCAACATGGCTGGAGCTGCCATGAGGAAAAGAGGGAATGATCAAGCAGAGAGCATAAAATAAACATTGAAATCTTTATGATCAGAGTATGGAGTTACCAATCTTGGGGTGTAAAATGTTTTCTATGACCCTGATGAGCTGCTGGTAGATCTGAATGGCCAGATCACTCAGAACCTGCCGGTACTCAGACAGGTCAAAGTTTGTCAGACAGTGTTCGTTCTGCCGAGGCGTGTTGTGCTTTGCGTATGCCTAAAAAAGGTCAGGAAGAAATAAAATATTAGGCCAGCATTCATATAGGAGTAAAAAATTCAAAATAATAGTAGTAATAATAAAAACATTAACATTCATGTGTACAGACATGCAGAAGTGCTGTTTCAAACGTTTCTCTCTACTCTCAACATTTGCAGCTAGCTTCTTCAGAAAGCTATTTTTTTTGATCAGATTCTTCTAATTCAGCATACAAGGAACCTTGAATAATTGAACTGAAATTTACAAGAAGCAACACTGTGCCACACAAAAAGTGATGGCTAATGCATACAGTTAATTTCTAATAGTCTGGTGTTAGCATCTTGCTAAGCTAATTACTACCTCTAGCACAAAAGAACATTAAAACATAAAAAGAACTATATTATATTATATAAATATTAGATAATATAAAATTACTAATATTTTCCACAGAAATATCTTACCTTACGTAGGCATAATTTGTCTATGAAACTAATTGCCATCGTTTGAGCATAAAATTGTAGATCTTAAAAGGTTTTAAGATAATAAGAAACATGAATACAGAAGAAAAAAATAGAATTTATATTGATAAAATTTACATAGTGTATTCAAAATAAGAAAGCACCCCAAAAAATTGTCTGTATACATGAATGAGTGTGTGTGTGTATAAAATAATAGTAAGAATTTCCCACTACAATTTAATGATTTGCCACAATGCATTCTGAGATTGCATTTCTTGTGACGGATACGTTTCACTGACTTATTTGGTCAGGACGAGATATTTAATAAATGCTGCTGCCATTTTGCTGCTGACTTTTTAGAGTGTAATAATGACGTCTACAATGCTGTCTATGTAGACAGAACACTAGGGTTCAAAACGCAGCAAACAACCTACCTTCTCTCCACTGTACTGCCTCAGGCAATGTAAGAAGCGACAAGTGTTTGCCAACCAGAAGGAAATGGTTTCAAAATCTCGTGTGTGTGTGTGTGTGTGTATAAAATAATAGTAAGAATTTCCCACTACAATTTAATGATTTGCCACAATGCATTCTGGGATTGCATTTCTTGTGACGGATACGTTTCACTGACTTATTTGGTCAGGACGAGATATTTAATAAATGCTGCTGCCATTTTGCTGCTGACTTTTTAGAGTGTAATAATGACGTCTACAATGCTGTCTATGTAGACAGAACACTAGGGTTCGAAACGCAGCAAACAACCTACCTTCTCTCCACTGTACTGCCTCAGGCAATGTAAGAAGCGACAAGTGTTTGCCAACCAGAAGGAAATGGTTTCAAAATCTCCTCGTTTCTGTACAGATAGCAAGTTATTACGTAATTACCACAGCATGTTTTGTCAGATGTTTAAATCGAAATAATCTGGACATTTTTCATGCAAAAATGGTTCACTCTTATCTCAATGGATTTGTATTCCAACATATTCTGACAGAGTCTTTCACCTTCAGTACGTTCTTGATGGTGTTGACGGAGGAGTTCAGCAGGGTGGAGACCCGCTGGTCATCGTTGGCGTAGTCGGCGTGTCGCAGACACATGAAGAGAATGTAAGCAGGCAGACCTGCGACCAAATTCACCGCCACACCTCGGGGTTTGAGCTCTGTGGATAAATACAATCAAAATGACTGAAAATCACTCTTTTCAATGGAATATACTGCCTAAAGCAAAAAAATTCAATGTCCATTTGTTTCACTTTGTTCCAAAGAAAGTATCTATAAACATTTGTATTGTTTAGTTTCTCTGCTGATATTCTACATGTTTATGATGTTCAGATCACCTGTGATGAGTATCTTGAACAGTTTGCTCTCGTCTTCTCTCCTGTACTCCAGCATGCCCTGGAAATCCCTCTCTTTGCGAACGATACTGACCGTGCGTCCGCTCTCGCCAACTATGTTCTCTGGAGAGGACTGCTCGATATGAACACCTGCTGCCACCACCAAAATATTCATATTTTCCATATAAAAATAATCATGGGATGCCACTCCAACAGAAATTCATGTGACAATTTGTCTACAAAACTAACTGAAAGCATTTAATCATAAAACTTTTAGACAGTTTTTTAGACAACAAACATGAATCTAGTGTCCAAACTTGACTGATATTATTAATATCTTGTTTTCAAACATGAGAAATCATTACCCTCAGCCTCCCCAAACTTTTTCATGTAAATTTTCAGGTGTTTCTTTAGTTTGCGGATCATTTTGTCCTGTTTCCCCATCTGCTCCAAGAGGTCCTTTAATTTACATAAATCATTGTAATGCAGAATAATATTTACTGTCATATATTACTATGTATATTTGTTAGTGTATGCGTACCATATTTTGTTGTGTGAGGCGACTGATCTCGTGCTGCAGGCTGGCTTGTATTAGAGCGTCATGCGGAAGCTCCAAGCTGTTCGACAGCATCTGCTGCTGATGATCAAGCTCCGCCCTTAACTGCTGAAGCTCCGCCCTCAAACCCTCCACCTCCTCCTCGTGGGACTGTCCCTGAGTTTGCAACTGTGACACTAGAATCCTGCAAAGAGATATTAAAATGTTACTCAAAAGATATGCACTTAACAAGTGTTATTTTAGTATTATTGATATATTTTAGTTTTTCTTAATATTTTGAATAATATTTTTTTTTTTTACAGTTTTCATCTCAATTTTAGTTAATTTGAGTAATTCTGTGTTTTTGTCATTTTTATTAGTCTATATAGACTTCATTAAGTTTTAGAAAAATGTTACCTCAGGAACTAGCATGCTATTTTACTTAATGGGTCCATTTAGTCCCTTTGTTTACCAATTTAAAAAGACACTTTCATTAAAAAAAAAAAGATTTTTTGGATGGTGTGTGTAAGTTAGTGTACGTGAGAAAGAGTGTCTTTGTATATTAGTTCTATTTTATTTCACCTGTTAGTTTCCTTCAGGCTCTCATAAGCCATCCAGAGTTCTCCATCCTCATTGAGCTCATGAAGGTCCAACGTGGGAGATCTGTGAGAGAAAGAGTCATAAATGACTTCCATTATAAGGAAACATGCATGTTACAGCGTGAACATGGGTCTGAGGACTGTAAATACAAATTTCTGAAATATAAAAGCTGATATACCTGCTTGAGTCACCTGAATCTCCTTCGGTTCCTGTTTCCTGAAAAAAAAAATTATTTACTGCCAGACTGATTATGTGTGTGTTATATTTTATTAATTATAATTTATGTCACATTATTTTGAAGATTTTCACCTATGGAATGTCAAATGGCTGCAAAAAAAGTTTGCACACTACCTTATGTTTAAATGCCTCGTGGTTGACCAGTTGAGATCGCAAGATGAGCACTTCCTCCTTTCGCATTTCAAGCTCTTCTGTGGTGGAGTTGAGCTGTTCGAGGAGCATGTTATATGCCTGACCTCCAGGGGACGCCAACTTTGACCCCGACCCCTTACTGAGGGACTGACGGAGCTCCTGCAGATCTTTCTTGAGCTTCTTATTGTCGGACTCCAGCTCCTGACGCTGTGAGCAGATCAGAAAACACACACACACACACACACACACATTTCTTTGAATGCATGAAAGACAAACCAAAAATTTTATTTAGTGAGCAAAAGTGTGTTTTTGGTACCTTCAGAGCTTCATAGTCTCTCTCAGCCCCTAACACTCTCTGACAATCTTCCAGTTCCTGGAAACACAGAGAAAGAACATGCATGACTTCCAGTACATGATAACAGCCTAGCTGTTTTGGTTCTTACTTTAGTTTGTTCCAGTTGCAGCTGGTCTTCTTTGGTGTCCATCTCACTCTGCAGGTCCATCTTCTCCTTCTCCAGCTCAGCGACTCTCCTCTGAAGCTTCAGCAGCAGGGACACATCAGCTGCCGTCTGGCCAGCATCCTAGACGCATCAAACACAACCATCATATCCTATCATAACAGAAAATCTAGGAGAAATTCAGAAATCAAACTGCTTTTGGAAACGGACCTCTCTTTCCAGCGAGCTGACCTCTGACCCTGTGAGCACAGAGCTGTGGACGCTGTCTGATTGGCTGCTGCTGTAGCCAGAGTCGGCTCTGTTATGATCATGTTTGGAGAGCTCCTTGTAAGAAAGATTGGTAACACAAAATAGGTTGCAATATTAAAATGTGAAAAATGCCATTGTATTAGGAAAGTGATATGAAAAATCTTTCTTATTACAGCCGCCTCTTTTTCTGATCTCAGATCAGCGCAGCGCTCCTCCAGTTTCAGGTGCTCAGATAGAAGGTTCTGGTAACGGAAGCGTTCCTCATTCAGCTGTGCTTGCAGGTGCTCTGTGGCCTCCTGATGGGTCGACTCTGATTTCTCTGTTTAAGACAATACAGATGACAACTGCTACATGACTTTCTTGGTATGCAAATCCAATTTTGTACATCGTTTACCATTACAAAAAATCTTGGCAGATAAACAGATTCACCAGTCAAGTAACTACCAGTCAGATGGATGGCAATGCTCAAGGGTAACTTCCTCCACAAGGATTACAGACCTTTTTGCCCAAGCCCTCAATAGTATTACTAGGTAAAATGTCGGAGCTTTCCTGAGCCAAGCCGAAACAACATGATCCACCTTTTAACTGCTGCTCCTGTTCCTGGATCAGTCTGTTCATCTCATCTTTCTCACTCTTCAGCAGTGTGTTCTTCTCATTCAGCTCAGCAACCATCTGCAGATCGCAGTTAAAATAGCAGTTAAGTTTGGTAAGATTTTTAAAATGTTTTTAATGTTAAGGAAGTCTCTTATGCCCATCAAAGCTACATTTATTTGATCAAAAATACAATAAAAACAGTAATACTGGGAAATATTATTACAATTTAAAATAACGGCTTTCTATTTTAATATATGTAAAGCATTTAATATATAAAATGTAATTCCTACGATGACAAAGCTGAATTTTGTGCTGCTTAATTTTGTTGTGGAAACGGATACATTTTTTTGCAGGATTCTTTGATGAATAGAAAGTCCAAAAGAACAGCATTTATTTGAAAGAAAGCAAATATTTTTA
This sequence comes from Sinocyclocheilus anshuiensis, assembly GCF_001515605.1. NCBI lineage: Eukaryota > Metazoa > Chordata > Actinopteri > Cypriniformes > Cyprinidae > Sinocyclocheilus > Sinocyclocheilus anshuiensis. The sequence goes on from NW_015554128.1 coordinate 24,110, forward strand.
CTGTCACTTTTTATCAACTTAATGTGTCCTTGCTGAATAAAATTATGATTTTAAAATAATATATTTTTTGTAATTTTATATCTATAAATATAGACAGATAGATAGATAGACAGATATAGACAGACAGAGATAGATAGACAGATAAAGACAGACAGATAGATAGACAGATATAGACAGACAGATATAGACAGAGAGATAGACAGACAGATATATACAGAGAGACAGATAGATAGATAGACAGATATAGACAGAGAGATAGATAGATAGACAGATATAGACAGACAGATAGATAGACAGATATAGACAGACAGATAGACAGATATAGACAGACAGATAGACAGATATAGACAGATATAGATAGATAGATAGATAGATAGATAGACAGACAGATAGATAGATATAGACAGACAGATAGATAGATATAGACAGACAGATAGATAGATATAGACAGACAGATAGATAGATATAGACAGACAGATAGATAGATATAGACAGACAGATAGACAGATATAGACAGATATAGATAGATAGATAGATAGACAGACAGACAGATAGATAGATATAGACAGACAGACACAGACAGACATAGACAGACAGACACAGACAGACAGACAGACAGACATAGACAGACAGACACAGACAGACAGACAGACAGAATTAAATATGACCTCTTTGTTCTTCTCCAGCTCCTGACGGACCAGTTCCAGCTCCTCCTGTAAGGATGTCACCAGGTCTCCACGGTGACGGGACTCCTCTTCCGCCTCTTGAAGAGTCTTGAGCTGCATGTGCAACTTCTCCAACTCAGTGGCACTGTGGCTCTCCATTTGCCTTATTTGCTCAGAAAGCTCTCGGTTGTCTTTATGCTAAAGATAAATACAAACATTGTAAATCAAACATGGATTCCTCCTTAGATATCAAGATAGATGTAGATAAAACAGATGAAGGATACCTGCTCATCCAGTTTCCTCTGCAGCTGCATGATCTTGTTCTCCATGCCGACGTTGAGCTTCTTGTAGTGCTCGACTGATCTGGCTTCAATCTTGAGTTTCTTGAGCTCTCGACGGGCCAGCATCCTGCGCACACAACACTGCAGATACACCACAGCCCTCTTGATGCGACGAAAACGCCAGCGGGCCAGGAAGCCACGCACCCAGCGCTGGATCAGTAAAGCCTTGTGCTCACACACCAACTATGCAAGAAAACATCACAACAAGCTCTACAACAATTGCTTTCATCTCCAAGCCAACATTAAAGCATTTGCAACCCATGTTACTTCCATAATGTAACATTTAAATGAATGAGAATTAGCATCTCTCTGTACTAAGAAATAGCTGTTACTCATTCCTGAAAGCCTCATTCTTAATTCCTCTTGCATGTTTTTAAATTTGTGATTACAAGCCTAGATCTTTGTCTGTGTACCCATTTGTACTCCAGTCTGGCAGTATAGCCGCGCAGTAACCTCTGAATGAGAACCGCTGCTGCTCTCTGTCGCAGGAACTGTCGTCGGGCTGCCCACATGCGCGTGTACTTCTGAAAGATCACTGCGGCCCGCGTCCTTCTCAGTGTCTTGCACAAGCTAAACGAGGGTAGATAAAATACACTGCTAGTTTAGATTCCAATTAGTAATTCACTCATAATTCATCTCAATTTACGCTTGACTTATTTCGCAATGTAAATCTAAAACATTTGTGAGTGTGACGCACCATCGAGCCTGGTGTCCTCTCGTGTATCTCTGCAAGGTAATGGCCGCCTGGCGAATACGCAGGTATTTCTTCCGGGCGAGCCAGCAACGGATGGTTTTTTGGATGTGGATGCAGGCTGCACGGAGTTTGTCAGCCCTCAGCTTTTCCAGGTAAGCCACTTGTCCAGCCCGGAAAAAGATCTTTGTTTTTCCGAACTGGTATTTATCTTTGTTCTGCAGAGAGGGAACAAAGTAACATTAGACTGTTAAAAAACATCTCAAGCCTACCAAAGCTGGTTTGTACGTGTCTGTGCATGGCCATGCTGGTTTAGAGGGCTTTTGGCCACTTTTTGGCTGGGAGATTGGCTTAAACCAGCTTAGACCATCTTAAACCAGCCTAGGTAGTTCTTTTTTGCAGGACACATGCATTTTGCATAGAGAAAGAACAAAGAGTTGTGTTAATGTTTACAAAGAGAAGTGTGATACCTGCACAAGCCGTTCTAGAACACTCTGGCAGGTCAACTTCCTGTCTGAGAGGAATTCTTTCTGCCTCATTAGAACACGATAACGACTGAAGAACTCTTGATAAGTCCACCTGACCAGAGGGAGGTAAAGATGCATTAAAACACAAACAGATTCCAAATCAGGTCGGCCATTTAGAGCTGGGTTAACAGAACTAAATTTTTGCTAAAGTGGTTTTAAACTTGAATAGAATAAGTTTAATAAGGGTTTTTATTGATAAACGAACATCAGTTGAAAAACTTTTGATTGGTCCTTTTGAGTCCATCACTTCTGATTGGTTCCCTTCAATTGGTCACAGCCAATCAGATTCCACGCAGAAGGGAGACTAGAAAGACATGTCATCATGAATTAGCACCTGGAAGGGAAGCCTGCAGATGAGATACGAATGGTCTCAAGGACTCCACACGCTCTGAGCTGCTGAACGGCTCGATGGGGGTCCAACCTAGAGCCAGAAAGAGAAGAAACTAAAGTGACCTATATTACATAATGGTGGATTATCTCTGAACTCAGCTTACTGACATGAAGGGGGCTTTAACGTCATTTGGCTTGATGCAGCGCACATAGTGAGGGGTGGTGGCGTTCAGCGTGTCCATGAGCAGGTGCAGAGAGTTCCGGAACTTAAAACAGGAGGAACAAAAGCATCAGACAAACGACACTGTGATTTTCTGTGAAGAGATTTGGGTGGATAATATCTGTTTCAATAGAGCACAGTAGCGACCGCCTACTTTTCCCACATTTTTCAGCAGCCTTGGTTCTGGAAGCATTTTTCCCATTCATGTTTTCCATTATTTATAGCAAAATAGTATATGAAAATTGGGGAAAATGACAAAGGTAGACCATGCAATTAACATCTTTTATGAGACAATTATTGTTGTTATTATTATTAATAATTTAAGTTCAACTACCATGAAAAATTCCATGACGCATTGTGAATGAAATAATGGAATCAAGTGCAACAAAAACTAAATAAAACTACTGATTTATAGTCATTGAATTAAGAACAAAACAATGCTTTCCAAAGTTTGGGGTTGATAAGACTTTTTTTTTTTTTTTGAACGAATCGTGCTCATCAGCACTGCATTTTTATTTGATCAAAAACACCGTAAAATAGTAATATTGCAAAACTGTATTATTCATTTAAATAAATGTTTTCTATTTTAATTATTTTACAATTATTTTAATAATATTATATTATTATTAATATTATTTAATATGCTGATTTGGTGCTCAAAAAACTTTTTTTTTTATTATTATCAATGTTGAAAATAGTGATACATTTGTTCAGGATTCATTCATGAACAAAGTTCAAAAGAACAGCATTTATCTGAACTCTAACTTTTTTGTAATAATGCAAAAAGTCTGTTGCGTGCACAGGATCAATTTAATGCACCCTTGCTAAAAAAGTATTTTTAAATTAAAATGATTACAAATCTTACTGACCCCAAACCTTTGAATATATTTGACTATTAAACCCTTTTTCTTTTTTCTTTTTTTTTGTATATAACGCCTGTCTTAAAAGGTTTACTGTTATTACTTTAATCAGGTAATGGGAATGAATGCTTTTACTTTCAGAGTCTTTTTGCAGCCCAAGTTCAGATTGAAGGAAATGAAAAAGACAATCAAAAACAGAGATGGATCTCGGCTTTGTTGGTCAACTCTAACCTGCAGTCCAACCGATTTCTTGTGCTCCCTAAAAGACTGGGTTGACCGCCCAACCTTTGCACGACCAGATGGTGCTGAGGAGCTCGGAGCTGCAGGTGTTTCCTCATCCTGGAAGAGCTCAACCAGCAAGGCAAACTGAGAAAACAAGAGTCTTAATTAAAAAAAAAAAAAAAACAGCAATATGCATGCTACTTGTGACTATTTCACTCTAGACTCAGTGGTTCTCAACTGATTTAAAACAGATTTTTTTCCCTGCTCTCCATAACCTGTTTTTGGGTTGCAACCCACCAGTTGAGAACCACTTGTCTAGGAAGCCAAAAAATATGTTAATGAACCGAACAGCAGGTGGCGATACTTATCTCAAGACATGTTGTATCGTAACTGTATTTTCAAGTCACTGAGAGAGCAGAGAATAACATTTCGCAAGCTGAAACACATTCCAGGTTCTCATTTCAACTGTGTAGAGCACAGCAAAGATGAATTTCTGTGCCAGAAAAATGTTAGTGAGCTATGCTGAGGTGAACACACCTTACTAGCCTTCAGCACATTAATTTGTTCTTCATTGACTGTGTCTTTATTTTTCTCCAGAAATCCATCACACTGGTATTCAACCTAAAACAGAAAAACAAAGAGATAAAATGGCATGGACTCTTAGGAATTCCTGTATGACCACATAAGTGCATATTTTTCTTCATGTACCTTGTCTGCAAAGTGCAGTATGATGAAGGCTTTGTTAGACATGCGTGGCTTCTCAAAGTGAGAGCTTTTCTTTAGGTGAGTGTTGTACAGCTTTTGGGCCCATGAATCATCTGAGCCTTTTGGCATCTGGAAGCATCAAATCAAGAAATCTGAGAAGTTCATCACAAAAATATGCTAATTATATATATATATATATATATATATATATGGTTCAATCATGTTTACAGTGCATTCTTCATCTAAAAGATCTAGCAAGCCCATCTTGGCCTCGATCAGGTTGATGCACGGCTGGTTGTCGTAGAAATCGATGAGCGTCCATGGTATCTGCTCCTTCATGTATTCCTCCTGCTCCAGTTTGAACACGTGCTGGAGGGGAAATGCTTTCTGTGAGTCATGATGTGCTTGGACATGACCGCTCGTTTCGTGAATGCTGGAACAGCTGACACATGTTTGAAAATGCTGACCATGTTAAACTGCTGCTGGAGCTTCTCGTTGGCGTAATTGATGCAGAACTGCTCGAAGCTGTTCACCTCGAATGTCTCAAACCTGGGCACAACAGTTCACCTAATTTTCCTACAACTGCATTTTTAACATCAATAAAATATGAAGATGAAATAATAGCACCTCACCCACCCATAGATGTCTAGGACACCGATGAACGAGTGCGGTTTGGAGGAAGTGCTCAGGGCCTTGTTGACCTGGCTGACGATCCACGAGAAGAGCTTGGCATAAATGTGCTTCGCAAGAGCGTCACGGCCATTTATGGCCTCCAGTCGGGTAACAGGCTTGTTTAGGGTTTCTGTGGCGGTCTTGAGTTTTTTATGGCACAACCAGTGAGCCATGGACTCGTACGACACCTCAGTGAGGTCACAAAACACTGCCAGGTGGCCGCTTTCATCCTGGACACAATGAAAACAACAAAGTGTGAAATCAATGAATGAAAATGCAAAATGTGTATTAAAGAATCCATGAATTCTTGCGTTCTCAATGCGACTTACAGAGATGCCACAACTAGACGATCCTCTCTCTTTCACTTCCACATTCCCCAGATGAAGAATGGCTGACAGGATTTGGAATAAACCCATTTGGTGTGCCTCAGTTATTCCTGGAATCAGTAGATACTGGCACGTTTGTGGCTGAATGACTAAACTAAGAGCATGTGAAGAAGCATTAAAGTAACACTCCACTATTTTTGAAAATAGGCTCATTTTCCAACTCCCCTAGAGTTAAAACAGTTAAGTTTTACCGTTTTCGAATCCATTCATCCGATCTCCGGGTCTGGCGGTAGCACTTTTAGCTGTAGCTTAGCACAGATCATTGAATCTGATTAGACCGTTAGCATCTCGCTCAAAAATGACCAGAGTTTATTACGCCGGAATGAGAGTATAGTTCCTAGCCATATCGGCGTAGAAAATCGCAACTTTTCATTTTCCGTCGGTCTTACTACACGATGTAACTACAGAAGAGTCCAGTTTTAAATAGTAAAAATATAGAAACTCTTTGGTCATTTTTGAGCGAGATGCTAACGGTCTAATCAGATTCAATGATCTATGCTAAGCTGCAGCTAAAAGCGCTACCACCAGACCCGGAGATCGGATGAATGGATTCAAAAACGGTAAAACTCAACCGTTTAACTCTAGGGGAGTTGGAAAATGAGCCTATTTTCAAAAATAGTGGAGTGTTCCTTTAAAAGGGTTTATATCATGAAGAATCTAATTGTCCTTGATCGTTTTAGATAAGAGCTTTATGTACTATGAAAACACATTTTGACTTTGTCCATGTTTACACATCAACTATTGCTACTGGATGTTCAGAAACCTGGCCAGTCTAATCATAGATAGGTAATAAGAATAAAAAAAAAATTTTTTATAAAAAAAAAAAATTTAAAAGGAAAAAAAAAAAAAAAAAGATAAAAAATGTGTATCCTAAATGCAATGTAAGTTGCTTTGGATAAAAGCATCTGCCAAATGCATAAATGTAAATGTAAAAAAAAAAAAAAAGAATACAAAAATAATCACATTAAAAAATAAAAGAAACAATAAAAAAAGAATGAATTTTTTAAAATAATAAAATAAACAATACAATACAATTAATAAAATACAAAAATAATTAAAAAAATTAAAATAAAAGACGTTACCCTTTTATCATTCTCATAATAAATTAAGACAATAAAAGAAAGATATATAGGACCCCGGTGTACAAAACAATATATGGCACATGGAAAGGTAAGCTATTTATACCTAGCAGTGAAAAGGCTTTCCTTGTGGCCTCCATCTCTTTCAGGTCGTTCACTCCCTCGATGATGGGACTTCTGCCTTGGTTAGTGTAGGGAAAGTCATCAGCGCTACCTTAAGAGAAAAACTGGTTACTGAAGAGAAGGAGTCCACCCTGAGGGGAAGCGGTGAACAGATTTTCTTATTACAAAATATCACCTGTTGGTTGACTTAAAACCTACAATAACATCCATAACTCATTATAGATGCTAACGGTTTACTTGACTGTTAATTATAAACAATGCAGAGTAGGCATCATACCCAATTTTAGAGGTTCAAATTCCGGTAAATGGGCACAGGCACAGAGCTGATAGAAGATGTGATAGTTTCTCTCCTCACTCGCCTAAAACAGGAAACAGAAACTGACCACTGTAGTTTAAGTCAAGAGACATTCCCACATAAGTACACCAGAATTTATATTTATTTAATATCAATGCTATTATGTTTTATATTACTGAAATCAATGTTGACTCTTTCAAACTATTTAAATAAGTATGTAGTAGAGACGAATAAGCAGCAGATTAACCTGAAACACCACTCTAGACTTTTCCAGAAGATACGTCCTCATGTTGGCTCCAATGATGTGGTGTTTCCTGTCAAATCCAATCTCAATGTACTTCCCAAAGCGGCTGCTGTTGTCGTTTCTCGTCGTCTTGGCGTTTCCGATAGCCTACACACATATGAAAACCTCAGTATGAGGAGAAATCTACATCTGTTTGGTGTTTAGGGAGTTTCACAGGCTAGCAGAAGCTAGCTAGCTAAAGTGAGGTAGCTATCTGCTGTCATACCTCCATGATGGGGCTGGACGCCAGCACTTTCTCCTCCACGCTGGCCTCAGCAGAGGAGCCGCTGACCGTGGCGAAGTAACGCATGGCGTATTTGGCAGAAACGGTCTTCCCTGCACCAGATTCTCCACTCACAATGATGGACTGATTTTTCTCGTCTCTTACAGGAGGAAAAGGAGAGATAGCATTGTAATTGCCATTAACTGTGAACACATTCTTAGATGCACTCTATACTTTGAATCTCTATGGCAAAAAGGTATGTGCACATACCTGGCCATCTGTTTATAGGCCTCCTCTGACACGGCAAAGATATGAGGGTCCATATCACCCATGTTCTGCCCACTGTAAGCATTGATGATGTCTGATCCATAGATTTGAAGACTTTCATATGGATTGATGGCAACCAGGATGATCCCTATATTTATTTTAAAACAAATAAATGATTCGATTTTTTTAACTTCTGGAGTTCTGGGTCAAAGGTCAGACTGAATCGCAATGCGTTTTCAGCCTCTTTTTCTGAAACTTTGCATACTGTATGCAAAACAGCCTAATCCAAGAACAGGAGTCCATAACTCAAAGTCTAATGGGCTGTGCAGTACAGATGAAACAAGCTCTGCTAGGACATATTTTATGGTTCATATTCACTAGTAATATCTGCTGCACATGAGAGTTCCAAAGTCTACAAGTCAATGCTCAGAAAAGAAATGAAATCAAATAAATTTGTTAATTAAATAAAATGGTAAAATTCAATTAATAAAAAAAAAAAGAAACTACAAGACAATATATTGACAATAAACAGACTAGCCATAGACACACTGCTTTCATATGTGACCCTGCACCACAAAACCAGTCTAAAGTCGCTTGGGTATATTTTTAGCAATAGCCAAAAAAACATTGTATGGGTCAAAATGATCGATTTTTCTTTTATGCCAAAATCATTAAGATATTAAAGGGATAGTTCACCCAAAAATGAAAATTCTGTCATGTGCATTTATTTTGCTATTTTTCTGTCGTGAGCTCTATGGTCTACATGCTGTTGATGACCTTTTATTGAAACCAGAATATTCCTTTAACGTAAAACATGTTAGTTCATCAGATCATCTTGTGCATCTTGTGGGTAAAACATGCAAAAAGCTTTTTGTATCACTGACACACTTGCAGACAGGAGATCAATTTAGAGGACATTTACTTCAGGAAACCACAAGCTAAACTACAGATACTCGGCTTTGGCCTATAGTGACTGAACACCAATCCTTAATAGAAATTAGAAATAAAAATGTAAGAATTAAACAATCATTTAAGTGTTCAGTGTTTATTTGTTTGAATACAGTCCGCTGAATGTTAGATAATCAAACTAAAATAAATTAAAAAAAATAAATTCCAGTAGCTTTAAAGTTCTCCAAAAAAAAAACAGCAAAAAGATGTAAGATTGGACTGTCTGGATGGTACAATTTTGCACATGCTTTTACTGCTCAGATGTGAAAGTAGCGGGGTTTAAACTCTCATACCTTCGAGTACAGCTCCAGCGCTGCCATTGGGCTCTGCCTAAACTCCCGTTACTCCAGAAACATCGCAACTCTCTGCGTATGCTGCGACTTAGAAAACAGACATTGAGAAACGCCAAACTTTCTGCAGTCTCTTGGCTGGTGGTGTGGAGGTGCGACAGCCGCCGGGGAAGTGCATTGAGTGGCACAGTTAAATAACTAATAGCTGTTTCCGATTGAACACGATTTAGTCTTCCGCCAGGGGGCGCTTGGTGGCTCAAAACGCTACTCCTTCATTGAGCCGCATTTAAATCTCTGGATGATTTTTGTCTCAATGGAAACATGTGCACACAAAATAGTGTAATATTTTTACTCCATTAATTATTAAGACAAACGTCTGGCATACAAATGAAAACTCGGGCAACTAGTTCTTATGAATCGATTAAAAAGTAAAAACAATCTAGTAATCACAACCGTATATGATTGGTCGGTCTTGCCCACCGGTGAGAAATGTAACAGGCACCACTTGACAACGGAATGAACGCGTTGAATGTCCTGCATTCAACAAAATTTCAATAGCCAATGAAATGTACATTGACTGTAAAAAGTATAATAATATTTAATATTACTTTATTGTAAAGTAAAATATTATTTATATTATATTTTTCTCTTCAAGGGCCACCATAAGGTAAACTAAATATATAGCAATCATTTATATTTCGCCGTCTCACTTCATTTGGAGTTATATTATAGTCGCCAGAAAGAACGAAAAATAAATAAATAAATAAAATAATAAAATCTGCATTGTGGCAATTCTGAATTACTGCGCTCCGCCCGGTTGTACTAAGTTAGAAAAACAAAATGCATTTATCTGCCTACTCCAAATGTATTAGTTTATACCCATATTCTCTGCCTCTGCTGTAAGGACTGGTTTGTTCTTCATTTTTTCGATTTAACCATATTACAGTCACCTGAAAAAGAAACTATAAAATTGAATGGCACGGAAAAACGCCATACATTATGCATGTTACACGTGAATTGGTTCTTTGTATATCTGTCATCTCTACTGCCAGGAGCTGTTTGTTCATTCATTTGGCTTTGGTAATATTACAGTCGTTTGAAAAAAAATAAAATAAAAAGTCACCATGGCAACAAATGGGCTGGAAATAGTGAGTTACTGCACTCCACCCAGATATACTAAAAACAATGCATACTTCAAACGTAAGCTGGTTATTTGTATTTCATGAAAGTTCAGTCAGTGAACAATTCAAACTAAATAAATGAAAGCCTTGGTTAATATAAATTACGTTTGACTAGACATTAAGAGTGAATTTCACCAAACGTTACTGCTAAATGATGGTACAATGCTAGTCTCCATTCAATTTGTCTAGATAATTAAAATTATTTTATTTTAATACTAAGTTTTTCAACAGAAAAGCTACAACCTGTACTGCGAAGTTTAGAAACAACTACTCGGTCACACAGCACGTGCACAAAACTAGTTTATTTACAGAACAAATGGCACAGTTGTGACAGTAAACATTTGTTTCAGGCATTCTGACAACAAAACCTAGAGAACCCAGCGAAGAGCTCAACACACTCCTCAGTGTGGGCAAACAATCGCCGCCCGAGAGAAACAGACCGTTTTAAGGCCATTTTCATAATTAGCAAGTAGGAACGAATGAACGCTTCGATTTTCTTCAGCTCAATCAGCGAACATCTACGAGGCCTTTTGTTTCTTCCAGGAGGCACAGTTTTGGCAGAAGAGGTGGTTGTGATTATTTCAAGTCCAGTCCATATGATCTATTCATGCAGGTCTTATTTCAAGACAAGCACAAACAAAAAAGCTGATGGAGAAAGTGTAAAACCCTAAAATAATGTTGATCTGACTTCATGGGCCAGATTACCATGTTTAAACCTTGGCATCGATGTCGCAATACAACTGACTGTACGGTTAAACCCAAGTGCAATGCTAGCAGCAGTATCAAAACGTTATACTGAGAGCGTTTCTACAGGCCGAAGACATAATAGAGTAAGAAAAGACAGCAAAAGAAAGACAAATCAATAAAGGTTGAGGGAACATAATGGAGATGGAGACAGCAGGAATGGCACTGAGACACGAGTCCACATTCCCATTAGACGGCGAGCTTGCTGGCCACCAGAGACTGTTTCCGCTGCGGCAGGTCCTGAGGGGTGGGAATGTGGTCTCCGGTGATCTCCGTCTTCTCCGCCGCTGCTGTCGGGAGCTGCTTGTTCTTCATCTTGGCTTTGGCCATGTTATAGTCGCCCGAGTCAAAGTATTTTTGCTGCAAGGGATAACAACGTCCATTATTTGCAATCAGTGGGCTCAATATTAAAGGGGTCATATGATGCGATTTCAAGTTTTCCTTTCTCTTTGGAGTGTTACAAGCTGATTGTGCATAGATAAGATCCCTGAAGTTGCAAAGACTAAAGTCTCAAAACCAAAGAGATGTTCTTTATCAAAGTTAAGACTCTGCCACGACCCCCTAAAACGGCTCGTTCTAACACGCCCCCACATATCTACCTCACTATGTGGAAATATTTGCATAATACCACCCAAATGTGCACGCAAAGAAAGAAGGCGTGGTTTCAGTAACCTCAGTTAGTGTTGAAGCAGCCATGTCAGGGAGACGCTGTTTGTTTCTAGGCGAAAGCAAAAGCACTTTATTTGGCCTTCCGAAAGTAGATGCATTTAGGAATCTTTAAGATTACTTACAACAGAACAGCAATGCATTTTATGGATGACCGTTTCGTGAACCTAGGAGAGGAGGTAATTCTGACTTTGCTATGACAATCTGGCGCTTCTGAATCAGCTACTGTTTTGTTATTAGTTTAAGTATTTGCTATTGACTGTTCAAATGCGGAGTTTTGCGCATTGTGTGCGTGTGTGTGTGCGCAAGCGAGCGAGAGAGAGAGAGAAAGCGCGAGAGAGAGAGAGCGAGAGAGACAGGGTCACATCACAGTGGAGTCAACTGTCTTAACCGTGGCTTGTGTACTGCAAACACATACCAGCTTCATCATTGTGTCTGTCACGTGACTCTGTTCCCCTTTCGGGCTCTGTCTTTACATTTATTTTGAAAGATGAAGCTCGCGATTATGGTAAGGGGCGTTACATTTCCGACGAGTGCTTGCGGTGTTCGGCCAATCACAATGCACTGGGTCAGCTGGCCAATCAGAGCAGACTGCGCTGGTCGGAAGGAGGGACTTTGTAGAAAACGTTTGAGAGAGGCGGGGCATAGAGGACCTACAATAATGTACAGTATTTGAAAAATAATGTGTTTTTTGAACATTAAAGCATGTCAACATATTCTGTTACACCAAATACACAAAATAATGATCTTTTAAAAAAGCATCATATGACCCCTTTAAAACTCCCTTTCAGAAACGTACCCCTTTTTGAAGTCTTTTTCGCAGCAGATCTGAGCCACCGGGCTTGGTCCCGAGATGTGGGTATCGGGCTTTCAGTTTGGCCTCCTCAGTTTTTTCTGGACTTACAACAGCGTCCTGCATCTCCTACATTAAATGTGGGACGAAAACCATTTGAAAACAAATTCTTAAGCCACAGGAAGCAGGCTGATACAGTCTAGAAAGTTTTCTTTTCTCAAATCATGTCAAACTGTTAACGGTGCATTGAACTAACAGCTACATTGAACGAAGCAAAATATAGTGAATTTGATGAAAATCTGAAAATGAGCTGTTAAATTGATAAAAAGTGATAATAAAGACTTATATTGTTAGAAAAGATTTCTAAATAAACGCTGTTCTTTTTAACTTTTTTTCCATCTAATAATCCTAAAAAAAATATCACAGGCTCCAAAACAAAATTTTAAGCAGCACAACTGTTTCCAATATCGATAATAAATCAGCATATTAGAATGATTTCTGAAGGATCATCTGACACTGAAGACTGGAGTAATGATGCTGAAAATTTAGCTTTAAAATATATATTTTAAAGTATATTAAAATAGAAAACCAGTATTTTAAATGGTAATGATATTTTACAATATTAGCCTACTGTTTTTTCTGTATTTTTGGTCAAACAAATGCAGCCATGATGAACAGAAGAGACTTCTTTAAAAAAAGTTTACAGTTTTATTATACATAATTTCGGTTTACGCTTTACAGTTAATCTAAATGCGTTATCAGCACGCAGTCTGTAAAACTGACCCTAAAAACACAGTTTGAAAAGCCTATAAAATAACTTTTACGTAGAGCGGTTGTTTTATATGGTCTAGCAGCTACATACCCGACCGATTTATTTATATATTATTATTATTATTTTAACAGTAAGTTAAAATGAGTCTTTCGTAACTGAATCAATACAATCGTATTGTCAGATGCGGAACGGCCTCGTACTAAACGTGCTCGAATAAGCAAACCTGCTGCTCCTCTGTGCTCGCCTCCACTCCACCGGACATCAGGACAAATTAAATGCAACAAAAACAAAAGAAAACAAAAGACAAAAACGGGACACTTCGCTTTATTCGCCCTCAGAGAGCCGTCGGGCCAGATACTTAACTGACCGTCTGCTGCCGCTAAATGTTCTTCCTCGAGAGAAACGGGGAGCGACTCACTATGAGCTGCACCGCCGCCGCGCGGACTGGAGGAGAACAGCGGCATTTTGAAAAATACATATATATACAATAAAATATATGTATGCAATAAAATGTCAATTTTGAGATGAAACAGTTCACTGAACCTTAAGAGAAAATATTTAAAAACAAATCTAAAAAAAGTTTGCATATGTGTTTTGTGTTGTTTCATATTTGATAGATCATGCGTTTAATGCCCATATATCATGATAAAGTGAGAAAGTATGATTCTCTTATACAGTATATCAGACTGCTTACATAAAATGCATATAAATATCAGTTGTTTTAGTGTCTTAGTAAGATTATATTTAAATGCTTAGTTTTAAACATTTCTCAAAAACCTGTTATATTTAACATTATTTTTCTAAAATAAGTATGGAGTTGATTCATTCCAGTTAATGTTAATCTTAAAAATTACTCACTATAATAAAGTGAATTTTTACATTTACTTTAAAAATAAAGATTTCACCTCAAAAAGACATGTGAACCACGACCTGAACATTTAAGAATTATATTAAAATTATACTACTTTTACTTAAAATAAAAGTATGAAATATCAATCAGATGAAAGGAAACATGGCAGGAAGACCAGATATATCCAAAATAGTTAAATGAACATCATGTAAGGACAATACAATACAATTTTATTTATATAGCACAATTTAAAAACAACCAAAGCTGACATTGTTTATCCAGGCTGGATAGAAAAGCAAAACCACAACAGAGGCATTTGCATTTAAAATCATTTTAATGTACATAATTATCAAAAAAGTATTACCTACATTTTCTTACATAATCTACAATGATAAAAATATAAAGCATTGAAATTGAAAAAATAAAATGTTTTTAATTAATTTGAAACAAAACAGCAAATATTGGTCCATGGCATGTTACTTTCGATTATGAATAAAAATATACACTGAATAGACCACTTTTGATAGTATAAACAAAGCGTTTGCTTTAATAAAGTTTAATGTGATCAATCATCCTCAAACCGCAGTCGTTCCTCTTTTATATTAATGGGAAGACATTTGCTGAACACTTCACTGAAATCACCTCATAAAAGGATCAAACAGAGCATCCAAAAATTCTCATAGAACTGAGAAACCTGTTCTAAAATATCAGCAAACGACCCATTAGTTCTGGATCCGTGAAGCTAGATAGTACAGCAGGAAGAAGGCCACAACCAAACCGGCAGACACGTAACACAAGATCTTTCGGTTGTCTCGGCCGGATCGTACCATTGTGGAAAACCTCTTCACGCTTCCAGTCAGCAGGCCAGTTGCACTGAGAAAATTAGAGTCCTGCGTAAACAAGGATGTTAAACACATGATGAGTTACACCCATTTCACTGCAAACACAACATCAGCACTTTCAAAACACCAACCATGCCATCCAAGTAGCTATTCTGGTCCTCAGCCTCTTTGTCAATGTCATACGCCAGCTGTGAATGAGACCAAAGACATTTAAATGCCACAAAATGACAGCTCTAATTTCTTTAATAACATTATAGAAGTCTGACTTACAGATTTGAGTCTAGAGACTTTACCGGCCAGATTTTCTGCCATCAGCCTGTTTTCAGCGTCCAGCATGTCATCCACAGCACCATGTCCTGTCAAAGACACAAAATTAACTGTGATTAAGCCTTTTTGACATAAAGTGCACCAACATGATTTCATATCTGACCACTTTCATTTTCGAGTTTACTTGCACTGGCAACATCAACAATAAATGTTATTTTTTAGACCAAAGAGGCATCATAATATTTTAATATTAAGTGGAGATTCTAATAAAATAGCTGAAATTAAAATATGACTGTATATTATATGAAAACTGCTACGTGTCACTTACCTCGATTCCACGGATCAGCCATCTTTAAAGAGCTAATCAGCTAACAACCCCGAAAAAACACTCTTAAACACGCCGAACAGCAGTACAAACTATTAGTTTTAACTGTAAATAACGTCTTAAACAAAAGCTAGCACATATACGTTCAGTAAAATTGTTGACAACTGTAAAACAGCGCGCATTTATCACGAAGCGAACCGCTGACCAGCGAAGCGGCGTACAGTAGCCGCTGGGGATTGTGGGATATGTTTGTCCGCCAGTCATTCATTTTTCTATCATAAGGACTCTGTCTGATTGCATAAGCTTCCTAGCCAGCCATCTGCTTGGGGTTGCTTTAAACGTTTTGTTCGGCTAATATTATTATTTTTTTAAATGACATTGATATGAAATAAACGGCGCGTGTCACTGTTGTGCTGGTAAGCATCTTTATTTTATAATGCATAACCTTGATTATGCGGTCATCATAACGACGAGTAGCAAAATGCAATAACGGATGCATAATTAAATTTGATAATATTTGCATGTATAACTGCGCGTGTGCATTTTGTAGTGAAGATTAAATTAAATATATTTTCGATTGCCCTGTATTTGAAGTAGATATATTCGCAGATACAAAACAACAAAGGTTTTAAGGTGATTATGGTGATTTTTAAATATAATTAACTGTTTTAATAATGATGTTTTAACAGGAGTGCAGTTTGTGATTTTTCAGTGCTTGTGTCGAATGATCACATCCAAGATCTTTATACAATGCACTGAATGACTTTAAAAGGCATTTAAATAAGGCTTTTAAAGTAGTAAAATGTGCGAAGTTCAATTGAAATTATGTACCAAGCGAAAGAGGGACAAACCTTTCTGAAATTTCAATTAAACGTATTTACATGCTATAATTTAATTTTAAACACATTATATATTATACTAGAACATTTGATTAGTTTATTAGTTCTATTACATAAATCCGGTTTCATTGATGTATGAACGACAAATATGCACCACGTTAAGTTTATTATTTTCTTGAAACGGTGTAATTCAACTTGATGATACATAACCTTAAATATAGGCCTAAAAAATGTTTGAGTTTAGGTGGGAAAAATGTAAATTTAATTGTGACATGTATTTTTAATTAAAAAGTGTTTTAAAGACAACCCCTTAATGCAATGTAAATTTTCATTTAAAATTAGTGTATTTAATTTATATATCAATTTCTTTGTATTTGTTTTTTGTAGTGTGGAGCACCAATCAGCCACAGATTGTCATAATGCTGGCCCGCAAAGGCATTTTGGCTGATGGTTTCCTGTTGACACGACTCGCTGAGGATGCCACACAACCCAGTCGCATCCGGCCAAAGTCACAGAGGGCGCGTTTCATCACCAAGAGCGGGTCGTGTAATGTTGCCCACAAGAATATACGAGAACAGGTGTGTTGCCCAAATGAACCAAGCAAATGTTTAAATTCACTCACATATTGTAGTATAATGTGTTATTAGACAACAGATGCAGTACACTTCATTGATTAGATACTGTTGCTTCTCAGGGCCGGTTTCTCCAAGATGTTTTCACCACCATGGTGGACCTGAAATGGCAGCATTCTTTGCTCATCTTCACTTCGGCATTCCTCTGCTCCTGGATGCTCTTTGCCATGGTGTGGTGGCTTTTAGCGTTCGCTCATGGCGATCTGGAGCCTCGAGATCCCAACGAGCCTGGACCTGTGCCGTGTGTCACTTCCATTCACTCCTTCACGTCTGCTTTTCTGTTCTCCATTGAGGTGCAGGTAAGGAGCAATCTGGATGGATTTGAATCCAATTGTTGACCCACTGAGGTCCAAATGGCTGAGCTTTCTGAACCTGTAATATCAGTCATTTCTGTAATATCAGGTGACTATTGGTTTTGGAGGACGAATGATGACGGAGGAATGTCCACTGGCCATCATAGTCCTCATTATCCAGAACATTCTGGGCCTGATCATCAACGCCATCATGCTGGGCTGTGTGTTCATGAAGACAGCTCAAGCCAACCGGAGAGCAGAGACCCTCATCTTCTCCCGTAACGCAGTCATTGCCCCGCGGAATGGCCGACCAACGTTCATGTTCCGTGTCGGGGATCTGAGGAAGAGCATGATCATCTCAGCCACAATACAGCTGCAGGTGACAAATATCTTCTACTCTCTGAAAAACAAAGGTTCTTTATTGGCATCTATGGCTCCGTGAAGAACCTTTAATATCAGTGGAGCCTTTCCATTGGAGAAAAGGTTCTTTAGATTTTTGAAATGTACTTCAGAACTGTTCACTAAATGGTTCTTTGGGAAACCAAAAATCAATGTGAAAACCTTCCTTTTGGAACGCTTATTTGTAAGAGTGTGGCTCTTCTGTCCAAAACGTCTTGAGTTGAATTCCACCCTAATCTTGATTTCCGTTATTCAGGTGATTCGGCGGACAGTGACTGCGGAGGGTGAGGTGATTCCTGTCTGTCAGCTCGATATCCAGGTGGAAAATCCTCTCAGGAGCAACGGCATATTCCTTGTCTCTCCACTTATAATCAGTCACACCATTGACAGAGGAAGTCCGCTGTACGAGATCTCAGCGCAGTCACTGGCTACCGAAGACCTGGAGATCATTGTCATTTTGGAAGGTGAATGGAGTGCACTTCTCTTTATTGTAATCATTTTGAATTAATAATAATAATAAATTAATTTCAGTCATTTCTAAACTGAAAATAATTTGCTGCCTGTATAGCTCACTAGGTTTTGACAGCGAGCCGATGTGTCTGTTCTACCAGGTGTTGTGGAGACCACCGGCATCACCATGCAGGCCCGCACATCCTACACGCCAGAGGAGATCTTGTGGGGTCGGCGTTTCGTCTCCATTATGACGGAGGAGGATGGGCGCTACTCAATTGACTACTCCAAATTTGGAAACACCGTCCCCTTCCGGATGCCGGCGCTCAGTGCTAAGGAGCTGGACCAGACCAGGGGCGTGCAGGACAGCGGACCCCATGAGGGTAAACCTCAGGGCTGGGGGCTGGTGAGGGCGGGACGAGGCGGGGACAGGAGGGGCGGTGTCAGCTCGATATCCAGGTGGAAAATCCTCTCAGGAGCAACGGCATATTCCTTGTCTCTCCACTTATAATCAGTCACACCATTGACAGAGGAAGTCCGCTGTACGAGGTCTCAGCGCAGTCGCTGGCTACCGAAGACCTGGAGATCATTGTCATTTTGGAAGGTGAATGGAGTGCACTTCTCTTTATTGTAATCATTTTGAATTAATAATAATAATAAATTAATTTCAGTCATTTCTAAACTGAAAATAATTTGCTGCCTGTATAGCTCACTAGGTTTTGACAGCGAGCCGATGTGTCTGTTCTACCAGGTGTTGTGGAGACCACCGGCATCACCATGCAGGCCCGCACATCCTACACGCCAGAGGAGATCTTGTGGGGTCGGCGTTTCGTCTCCATTATGACGGAGGAGGATGGGCGCTACTCAATTGACTACTCCAAATTTGGAAACACCGTCCCCTTCCGGATGCCGGCGCTCAGTGCTAAGGAGCTGGACCAGACCAGGGGCGTGCAGGACAGCGGACCCCATGAGGGTAAACCTCAGGGCTGGGGGCTGGTGAGGGCGGGACGAGGCGGGTACAGGAGGGGCGGCGGCCGGGCCTGCGATGACATGGCAGCCAAGCCTTGGTACGTGCCAGCGGAGAAGGAGGAGGAGAAGAAGGGGCAAAAGAAAACAGTGAAACTTGAGGAAATAGGCAGAGAGATTGAAGAAGAAACAGTGGAGGACATGAGCGATTAGAACAAAAACATTTATTTGGTTTTTCAGGTATGGAAAGTAGAAATAACCTAGAAGTAACTGGTAACTAGTTCACTTAAAGTTATAGTTCACCTACAAATGAAAATTCTGTCATCATTTACTCACCCTCATGGCGTTCCAAATTCATAAGACTTGTATATCTTCACAAAACTTGGAGTAAACCGTTTGATTCTTATGGATTTGATTAATAGCAAATCCTTTTTGGTTCTTCTAAGTTTTGGTTTCCTGGACTTTCAATGGAGGGACAGAAATCTTTCAAGTTTTATTCAGAATAACATAATTTGTGTTTCGAAGGTTAACCAAAGTCTAATGGGTTTGGAACAACATGAGGGTGAAGAAATGATGACACAATTTCCATTTTTTTGGAGAACTATCCCTTTAATATTCAAGAATATTACACTACACATGTTTTGTAAACTGTCAAAACATGGACAACTGTGGCATTGTTTACGAATACCTCTGAGAATTTCTTGTAGATTTTGTCCTTTTCTGCCAGCAATATAATGAATTTTAGGATTGTTTTAACAGAAAAATGTGGTATCTTGGCAGTACTAGTCAAGATATGGACCATAGTTAGGGTAGATGCCATAATTCATTCAGTGAGAATAAAAAGCAGGCTGTGGGGGATAGAAGTACAGTCAACGGAGACAGCTTTCAAGCTGTGAAATTAAACACGATGACCAAAAACCTTAACTCTGCACAAACTGTTTTAACAGACTGTTTCTATCCACCACAGATTAGTTTTTTTTTATTCACGTCAAATTAAATATGGCATATACCTCAATTAAAATGTATTACTGCTGCTAAAGCAAACATGTGGCAGCTGTATAAAATTGTATGTTGGGTTTTGATACCATGAGCCCTTTTAAAAAATATTCCAGTTCATTGCCTTTTTGTGTTCTAATCTTGTTTTATGAGATGTGATGTGTTTATGTAACTTTTTTTTTTAAAGGGATAGTACACCCAAAAATGAAAATTCGGTCATTTACTAACTCTCATGTCATTCCAAACCCATTTTGACTTTCATTCTTCTGCTGAATGTAAAAGAAGATATTTTGAAGAATGTTGGTAACCAAACAGCTTTGATTTCCATCGACCTATAGTATGGACAAAACAACAACAACAATGTAAGTCAGTGGGAACCAAAACTGTTTAGTTACCAACATTCTTTAAAAGAAGATATTTTGAAGAATGTTGGTAAATAAACAGTTTTGGTTCCCATTGACTTCCATTGTACAAATAGAAAATACAGTGGAGGTCAATAAGAAATAAAACCGTTTGTTATCATTTACTCACCCTCATGACATTCCGAATCTGTTTTTTTTTTCTCTGTGGAATAAAAAAAAAAAAAACAGTTTTGGTTTCCATTGACATATATTGTTTTTATCCATACAATGGAAGCCAATGGAAACCGAAACCATTTAGTTACCAACATTCTTCAAAATATCTTCCACATTGCACAGCAGAAAGAAAGTCATACAAGATTGGAATGACATATGGGTGAGTAAATGATGGCAAAATTATAATTTTCGGATGGACTATCCCTTTAATGTGGCTATCATAGTTGTTTAGTGTGTAAGTGTTGAAATATTGTTTACATTGCGTGGGCTTGTGCAATTGTGTTGTGAACTAGAGGACCCGAACCCCTTACATACATACCTTCACGTTTGTGTCCTATTTAAATGTGAAAATTAGGGAATACATTCCATGTTGATTTAACAGTTTACATATCAGTGAGTTAATTTATTTTGTGTATTTCACATATTTAATAAAGCATATGACATTTTATATATCTGACTGAAGGAATTCCTGAAATTTACTTTACTTTTTTTGGAAACGGCATGTTATGTCACAGGATTAGGGGTCAACAGCTGGGCAGACTTTACAGCGAATGAAGCTGTTCCATCTGTGTTCAGATGGTGGAGATTTTGAAGTCGTCTGTTTCAAATCCACTCACTGAATATATTCCTCCTTTTTAGTCATTTAGTGTTATATTGATGTTAGGTGCTGCATTTAAATGGCTAGTTGAAGTGGAGCTGTCCACGGTGCTGAATGGACACTTGAACCATTGCAGGTGGTTTGAAACTGGACTTATAAGATGGTAAAGGGTAGTTCATTTATTAATGTAAATATACTACATACAAAGGTAATTTATGAAAAGATCAAACATCTTGCTGCATTCTTTTTAAATATCAGCCAAAATAAAATAAAATAATTTTAAATTGAAAAGAAAAGGTCAGAAAACAAACAACAGTTTACAACAAGCAGTGCTTTTTGATATATAAGTGGTTAGTTAAAACCAAACAATCACAAATAATAGTACATAGTGAATATATAGATATCCATAAAGGGTATGGCAAGAAATAGCCTTCGAGGACACTAGTGAGAAATCATGCAGTGATGCAGCAGGACCAGAGGCCGGTGAGCACTGCCAGCAGGGATAAGATCCACGTGCTTGCCGCGGTCGCTGGTCCGCTGTTACACAGGTCAGTGTTGCAGCACCTGTAAGTATATTCTGATATTGACGGAAACTTCTGGGACAGACGAGAGTTATCACAGTCAGTGTAACGAATGCACCGGCGAATGGTCTTCCCACCTAGAAAATGAGAACTGTTAATCAGTGAATAGAATAGAATAGAATGTTTAAAAAAATAAGTCACTTAAAAAAGTATGACTGCCATTAAATTAATGTTAAATGGAGCATATTTTTCAAGTATTTTTATAAAAAGGAAACTAAGTTAGAAATTAAATTATTAAATTTTTTATAGTATAAAAATGATGTAGCCTTTCAGTTAAAATGTACTAATCGCATAAACTGAATTCTTACATCCACTAAAAATCCCATTAACAATAAATCTATCAAACATCTTACCTTTTGGAGATTTAAGACAAGTTGGAGGTTATCATAACTTTAAGAGGTTATCCATCATGATTTTTGAAAAACATTTTTTTCAGGAATTCAAAAGTTTTGTCTTTACAACATTTTTAAGAAAAAAGAATATTCTTAAGCAAAGGTTTTGGGAATATAAAATCTTTGTAAATATTCTTAAGTTAGAAAATAAGAAAGAAATAATAAGAAGAATTGTATTATTATTTTATTGTTCCATGTTTGGAGCATTTCTTATTTTTCATTTCCATTTAAATATCTCAGTATTTATGACTTCATTACTAAGAAATCTGAAGGCTGTTGTATAGACAAATCTCTAAAACACAAACTTTATTAAACTGAAAACTTACATAACTTATTTTAAGAAAGTTATTTGATCTTTTTAACTGAAAGAAACTTGATGGACATTTAATTTACAAATTAATAAATAGTATGAAGTAAGTGGTTATTTTTAGACAGATTAATTAGCAAAGTTCAGTTGAGATTAGTTTTAAAAAGTCACTACATACTTGGTAACTTACCCAACACTGCTCAACATTATTTGGTTAGTAGTTATTGCAAAAGTGGTTAAGAAAAGTGAAGTTAATTCTTAGAAAATGTCTAGTGTAACTTGATTGCAGATGTCACTTTGTTTGATAATATAATATAATATAATACAAATAAAATTGAAACAATAAATGTGTTTTAAAATGTACCTGAACCAAACACTAAACTATTAAAATAAATAAAAATGTAAAAGCTAAAACCTTTTTGCCCCTGTCTCAGGAGGATATGCCATTGCATACTAAAACTTCATCCACAAACCTTTCTCATGAAGATATAAACATGCGTCCTCATAAGAACAAACTTGCTGCACTGTGCATCGGCCCCCGGTGTAATCCTCACACTTGTAGCATCGAAGAGACGAGCCTGCAGAGGAGAATCGGATTCCATAATGCTTAACGCCTGTTTCAAATAAAAAGCACTGAGGTCATGACCAAAACCACACAAAACTAAGCCAACAATAATTAAGTGCATTTAACTTACCTAAGCTAAGAGTCACACAACAGACCAACAGAAAAAGTCCAAGAGAGCACTTCATTATGAGAAAACCTTCCTGACCTAAGAGACTGATAATGAACAACAATAAACTAAAATAAAGAAAACAAATCAGCATATTAATGAAAAGTCAGTACATTCATGATTTCTGAAGGATCACGTGACACTGGAGGAATGATGCCGAAAATTCAGCTTTGCATCACAGGAGTAAAATATATTTTACAATATATTCACATAGAAAACAGTTTTAAATTGTGTTTTTTTAATTGAAAAACTATTTCACAATATTAGTGTTTTTACTGTATTTTTCAGCACATAAAAGCAGCCTTGGTGAGCAGAAAAGACTTAAAAACATTTAAAAACCACAATGTTTGCAAACTTTTGACAAGTACTGTATATACAATATATATATATATATATATATATATATATATATATATATACAGTAAAAATAAATTGAAAATTGAGACGCAATTTAACACGTTAATGGTAGTAATATGATGGACAGTGCACATAATATAGTAATTTTGTGGAATTTCTATTAATTCACTGAGAACTAAAAGTTATTTCAGGCACCAGAAATGCTATCAGGTATTAGGTGGACTAAATGTGCCATATGGAATTCTTCATGAAATCAGCTGTACCAGCATCAAACCAGAATAAACCAACCAGGTCCACTTTGTAAATTCAGAGTGGTTTTAGCTGATCTGTTCAGC
>NW_015554128.1:48387-84269 GCF_001515605.1 Sinocyclocheilus anshuiensis
GTATAAATGTTGTTTATACTATATATATATATATATATATATATAATTAAATACATAAAATAAAACTGAAAAGCATAACTGCGCAGTTCAAATATCTTGTGCAATACTTGTATGACAGCTGTAGGAAAATAATAGCATCAGAATTATATTAAATATCACTTACCCTGCTCAAAATATTCAGGGTTAATCCAAGCTTGTGCGTTTCAACAGTCCAAAAGCATTCTTCGTGCCACCTCTTCCCTGCTCGAGCTCTCGCCCAGCCTCACCCTTGCCCTACATGAATGATGTCATTGATGGAGTTTCTCCTAGATGCCAAGACAGATTAAAGGGATCCGAAAAACGAGACAAGATTATGTTTAACAGTCATTATAATTAATATCCATATATTGCAATGCCTGCGCGTTGGTGACTCATAGCAGCTATAGGTAAATAACTAAAAGTGCAATAAACAGTAAAACTACTTGCGCTACAAACCAGTGTTTATGATAATAAATTAAACTAATATGATAACAGTTTGCAATATAGAGCAGCTTAACAGACTCTTTTTGTACAAGTAAAATAGTTAGAAGCGAATGACATCATAACGCATCTCAAAAACAATTGCATTTCGCTAAATGATTATCTTGCACAGCCAGAACAGGGTTATATTAACCCAAAACAGAGCACATTCAGAATTTGCCTTTACAAAGATCTTATACAGAATCTTCACAGACCTTTAGTTCAATCTAATTGTCTCTCTCTTTGTACAGCGTAACGACTGACCACGAGAATTAAACCCCAATCATTTCTGCTACGTTTCCCCAACACTGCAGCTGGTGTTGACAATAAGGCCTGTGTCACACTTCCTAGAGCCTTTCTGCAGTCATGGAAGCACTCAATTCAAATCTCATCTCAATGCCACCCTTATTTCAGACTGAATCTGAAAAGGCATGAAATACAACTCTGAATCTGGATCTGATGATAGCAAAACAATTGGTGTTAAGCAAATGGATTTGTTGGGATTTAAAACAGTGAAGTAGTGTTGTTTGTGCGGCAGCCCACACAAGTACTCATGTTGTTGCTTTTCCGCTACCTTAGCAAAGGGAGCAGAAAATCACCCATCACATGTCAGAATGCTAATATCCAGGAGAAGGCATGATGATTGGCTTTTTCCACAGTGCTGGAATGGGACTGTGTTTAAAGGACCAAATACAGGCACAGATGAACAATGAAGCTGTGGTCAGACAAGCAACAAAGAGCACTTGATCTTTGTTTGGGCTGTAGCATTCAGTGTAGCATTTTAAATAATGTGTGTGTGTCAAGTTAATCTGAAAAATATATATATTACATTATTTTTTAACATGCAACAATCAAGAAATGGCTTTCTATTTAAACCTGAAATCATCTTATCTTATCTATAAATGGTGACTCAATTAAAGGAATAGTTCACCAAAAAATGAAAAATTGCTGAAAACTAACTCACCCTCAGGCCATCCAAGACATAGAGGAGTTTGTTTCTTCATCGGAATACGTTTAGAGAAATGTAGCACTACATAATTTGCTTACCAATGGATCCACTGCAGTGAATGGGTGCCGTCAGAATGAGAGTCCGAACAGCTGATAAACGCATCACAATGATCCACAAGCAATTCACACAACTTGAAGAATTACAGTTCCGGTATGATATGAGCGTTCTTATCCATAATTTTGCGGAAAAGTCATCTCGTCTGAATCAGGAGAGTAGTATGCACGGATCAAGCACTGTTTACAAGCGTACTTGTGGGTTATTTTAATGTTTTTATCAGCTGTTTGGCACCCATTCACTGCAGAGCATCCATGATGTAATGCTAAAGTGATCATGTTAAATTACTCCAT
The DNA here is from genome assembly GCF_001515605.1 of Sinocyclocheilus anshuiensis. NCBI lineage: Eukaryota > Metazoa > Chordata > Actinopteri > Cypriniformes > Cyprinidae > Sinocyclocheilus > Sinocyclocheilus anshuiensis. The sequence continues at coordinate 50,242 of NW_015554128.1, forward strand.
CTCCATCTGTTCTGATGAAGATTCAAACTCATCTACAATCTTGGATGGCCTTATGGTGAGAAAATCTCCAGCAAATTTTCATTTTTTGGGTGCTCAAGCAAAACCAGTAAAAACATAATAACATAACAATACTTGACAATAGATGACAATAACATAAAAAAACTTTATTAAACCATTATTTGTTGAATATAGTTTCCATATGCTGTAATTTTAAGTAGGTTTCTATAATACATGTACACATTCTCCAGGTATACATTTCACATGTAGTTCATATTCTTGAGTTCCAGTGTTATAAGTTTTCAGGAAGAAAGGGTGTATAATGTGTAAATCCAAGCAAAAGACATATTTCTCTTTGCAAGAAGGAACTGAATGGAAATATGGAGCTACCATTCACTTATTTTGTTTGAAAATAAACTTTAAATCAGAAGTAACTTTGTTCCTTAGGCCTAAGACCTGGTGTCTCCCAGATAAAAACATTGAAAAACATTTCATAATAATTCATGATACGGACAATGCACATTATTGTGTTTACATGACAACTAAATCAAGAAAATACAAAATTATTAATCTAGACATAACGTTTACATTTGGTACACATCGTATTCGATTAAAGGAAAATACATATTAAAGCCTTAACTAAATAAAATCAGACTTGACTTTGGCTCATTTTATGAGAATTCAAAACTGAAGATGAGCAAATGTTTGCTTTGACACAGCTACGGCATATACCTCCCAACACCATACGAGAAGATTCACTCGATGGCATACCACACTGTGAGGTAACGGTCTAACATTCAAAAGCATTCATATACATACATAAAAAAAAAAAATAGTTTAGATTTCTGGCAGCTCACTTATTAATCCTTACAATCCTTTTGCTACTCATGAGTTCAGATGTGGGTATGCTATGCCATCAATTGCTCACTAACGCATGAAATGCTAACAAAAATAGCTAACTACTATGAAACATAATAGTTTGACCAATTAAATGAGAGTAATCTTTTGCGTAGAACACTGTTTTTGAAATTTCTGTTTTTAAAATGTACATTCATTCAAACAGAATAAAAATGGATTTATTGAAATAATTCTTTCCATAAAATACAAACTTTCTGAGGCTTTAAACACATGCTAAATTTTCAGTCGTGCAAAATCTAAATATATTTTAAAATAAAGACAAGCCATTTCAGTTTGATTAATATAAAACGTTGCAGCACATGGAAGGTAGTCCAGCCTTAACTGTACACGTGTATAGTTAAAGGCTAAAGGGTTACTCCACCCCAAAATGAAAATTTTGTCATTAATCACTTACCCCCATGTCGTTCCAAACCCGTAAAAGCTTTGTTCATCTGCGGAACACAATTTAAGATATTTTGGATGAAAACCGGGAGGCTTGTGACTGTCCCATTGACTGCTAAGTAAATTACACTGTCAAGGTCCAGAAAAGTATGAAAGACATCATCAGAATAGTCCATCTGCCATCAGTGGTTCAACCGTAACGTTATGAAGCGACGAGAACACTTTTTGTACACGAAGAAAACACAAATAACGACTTTATTTAACAATTTGTCTCCTCTGTGTCTCTCTGCATCACCATAGCGCCATTTTGGAGAATATCCACTGAACGCAAGCAGCGTACGCTATTCTGTGTCAGCCGCGACACAAGGATACGTTTTCTACGTGTATTTATGCTTTGATTTGAATGAAAACAGCGCATCCGTGCAGCGCGGCTTACACAGAAGAGCGTACGCTGCTTGCGTTCAGTGGATATTCTCCAAAATGGCGCTACGGTAATGCAGAGAGACACAGAGGAGACAAATTGTTGAATAAAGTCATTATTTTTGTTTTCTTCGTGTACAAAAAGTATTCTCGTCGCTTCATAACGTTACGGTTGAACCACTGATGGCAGATGGACTATTCTGATGATGTCTTTCATACTTTTCTGGACCTTGACAGTGTAATTTACTTAGCAGTCAATGGGACAGTCACAAGCCTCCCGGTTTTCATCCAAAATATCTTAAATTGTGTTCCGCAGATGAACAAAGCTTTTACGGGTTTGGAACGACACGGGGGTAAGTGATTAATGACAAAATTTTCATTTTGGGGTGGAGTATCCCTTTAACATAACTTTAGAGAAGACTGCATTTAATGACTCCAGACTCCTTTTTGATTTTGCACAGATGTATACAGTGAGAACAATCAATACTCTCTAATATTACTACATTTAAAATTGATAATTTGAGATATACCACAAATTACAATATTTTCTAAACTGACAATAAAGATGCTTTAACAACTGTATGAATAATGTTAAATTTCATTAGACATTCATGTTAAACATCATGTTTAATAATGTTAAACATATTAAATTTAAACTGCAACATTGAAAATATTACTATTAATAAAGCCTATTAATAGATCTCTACTGGTGACTCCTTTTTTTTGACCTTGAGAAATTGTTTTTTAAAAACAGTTATGACTGAAAAATATGGAACTTTTTAGCACAAGATGAAGAAAATAACAATTAAAGTCTATAAGTTATCTTGTAAAACATGCCGAGTCATGTTGGAAACCTCCAAATTCCACAGTTTCAAGGAACATTATTAGTAAGTATTAAACTTTCTTGTATTTAAGAATATACAATTTAAGTGTAAAATATATATATATTGCACAGGTATAATAGATGGAATTTAGTGGCAAGGCAAGGTAAGACAAAAATAATGTGAAATTAAAGTCAGTGAAAAATATATGGTGCTGACCATAACACATGCACTGCTAGAATACACGAATGCACATAATAACACAATCAAAAATATAAAAGCTATGACTTTGCTATGTGCTATTCTTCAGATACAAAAATTTCATCCAAGGGTAAACTGTAGTACAGTGTCGCCTACTAGTGGTGACGTCATGCACACACCTTTGTATTGGGTGGAAAGTATTGCTGAGACAGACAGTGATACAATTTTGGGGTATTATTACTGAAATATTTTCTGTTCATCATTTAAAAATTTTAGTAAACATCTGACTATTTAGACCGCCTCTATGCAGCTTTAAAAAGTAAAGATATATTTGTTGTTTGATGTGGAATCAGAAAATGTAACTATAATTTGAACTCATAAGGGGGTCCGGCATGGCTGCCGGTAGCTGTACATAAAAATATGTACCAGAAATCAAGCACCAGCACATGCTAAAAGAACCGAGAAAACTTTTTTTTTTCTCGGTAAGGCTAAACCTTGCATATTTAGGCTATATATTTGAAATCTTTAAATCAGATTGGGTGTAAACTGCACATTACAGGTACCTGATTGCATAAAGTATTATGGCACATCAACATGTTATCAAACCAAGATTTACATATAATCTTAAGAGTAATGGTTAACTAAAGAGTATCTGAAAAAAATGTTAGGAATATACTGCATGGCAAAAGAAGTGGCTATTTCCATTCCAATTAGCAATAACCAAAGTGCTCATAAAGAGCATGCTATAAAAATTAAGCACTTTTTGTTATATAATTTCCATACACACAAGTCTAAGTGCATGATTGATTGCTCAAACTATATTGCAGATATAACAATAAAACTGTTTTTCCAGAAAGGTTTTAGTTGAATCGGTTTTTGCAAGATGATGACATTTTCAGAGATTAAAAAAAAGACTGTAAGGAGGCTTCACTCACCAATATCTGATGAAATGGTGCTCAGTCGAACATTCACCTAAAGGCAACAATCCTCACAACTAGAAAATAGTTTCTCTTTGGAACAAAAACACATATCAACACATCACAACCATTTACATCAACATTTGAAAGCATTTCATGTGCCTGCGACCTGCAAAGGCATTCATACCGACTCTTAGAGAAGATGCTGATCTAGGCCAATTTAGCAGCAGGGCCAGTGTCAAACTACTTGGCCAATCACATTATAGTCCCGATCAGCCCTTTTCCAACGAGATGGCTTTTTGGAATTATGTTGGCTGAGTAATTGGTGCCGATCAGTCAAATATCTGGATAATACTCTGCATTCATATCCATATTGTGCAACACAGACTTTTGTTCGGCGGTGGACATTCTGCTCAGCACTTCTGCAGAGGGTGAATAGCTGTTCCCAGATTTCTCTTCAAACCAGCTGTCCAATGCTCGCTTTCCATCAAAGCTCCTGATAGGTGGTCCATTAACGGCCATGGTGAGCAGATCGTTGATCTGCTCCAGAGTTAGTCTGGAACGGCAATTTCTGCGCACTTTCTGCAACGAGCATCTTCCTTTGTCACAGCATGTCGATGACGTTGGCAAGACCCTGACAACCTGCAGGATGTGATTGAGAAGAGGAAAACGTTGCTTGTATCTGAAGATGTGGCTGACTGCTTCTTTAAAACCATTCACACTACAATAATCAGCTTTTAGATCCCTCCATTCAACTACAAGGCTTCCTCGGGCATCTATTCTTTCTTGAGAGAGCTCATGGCCAGATGAAGGAATAGTCTCCAGGTGGTCAAAAATGACAAGGATCTCCTCCTCTCCATATGCACCAAGATCATCCCTGTTAAGAGGCCACGAGGCCAGGTCAAGGACCTGACAAGCCTGGACCACTGTGCGACTGCGTGGATCAAAACGTTGGGCCAGGATGCCTTGACTTCGCTGACAGATCTTCTCTCGAATGGACTGAAACTTGGACTCAGCAACCCGCAAGTTCTTGAGCTCCACGCCATTAAAACTCTCCCGAAAGTTGTCCTCAAACTCCTGTAGGTACTCCCCTGGGGAGTCCACCAATTGACCAATCTCATAAATGGCATCCTCAATTTTTGCGTCCACTTGTGACGGCAACAGATAGTCCCCCTGAAAGATGAAAGCAAGTCGTGAAAAGACAGCAATGATGTCCAACAGAAAATAGATCAGCTTCACCGACTGATAATCCAACAGGAACTGTAGGAGAGACAGAGCAATGGCAGCAGCATCACCTCTCTGGGTTTGGCTGCTTATGCTCTTCAAGTGAGCAACCACCTCTAGATAGTCCTTGATTAGGGCATTGAGAACATTGGGTTCACCTATGATCCAACGCACAGCCCTTATATCCCCAAGAAACTCAGTTTCCTCAGACAGAGTTGGTGCTGTCGTCCTCAACTCAGCCATCATACGAGGAGAATACCGGTAGAAGCTAAGAAGTTGCTTCAAGTTGTTTTCCAAATCCTCCAAGCAAGACAGTTCCTTTCCACTGATAGCATCCAGCACCTCTAAATGGGGACGATGGATCATCACAGGTAGACATAACACCCAAGGGATTGTCTTTCGTATGGCTATGTAAATTTTTGCCCTCAGACTAGAGGAGAGGTTTGAGCCATCTATTCCCAAGCCAACAACTAGCATGTCCTGAATTCTTAGACCAAGGACACCAAAGGCACGATCCACAGCCTGGAGGTAGCCTTCCACATTGCCTCTGCAAAGCCTTTGTAGGGAAAGGAACTCAGTGGCAGGAAGTCCATCAGTGGTGGTGAACTGGACGTAAATGGCAACAGTGTCAGCCAAGAGCTCATCGTTCTGCCCATCCATGATGATGCTTAGAAAGGGCGAAAGGCGAATCTTCTCGGCCAAATCCTCTTTGAATGCTCGAGCAATGTGTTGGATGAGAATCTGACAGTCATTTTCATTCATGTACTGATCTACCACTTTGAGGTCACACTTCTTGAGGAGCTCCGCCAAGGGTCGCAAATCGGAAAATGGTCGTCCTTCCAAAGCCAGATGGTAGGCAGCATTGAAAAGAGTCAGCATATTATGACACATCTCCTCGGTCTTCTCCGGGTGCATGCGAAGTTTGTAAAGTTGCAAACACTTCTTGTGCAAATTGCTCTGGCTATGAAGTTTAATGGTGTGGATTTTGAATTGCTTGGAACCAATAATAAAAGCAGAGGTGCGGGAGGACTGGACGGTATATTGTCGGCACACATGGCACCACATTTCATTCAGTGTGGGCGAATAACGGAGAAACCAGAACTTCTTCAGCCACTCCTGTTTGAAGCGACGAATCCGACGACCTGAGCCCACCGAGAGTTTTGAAGACTCATCTGTAGCCACCATGAGGTCAGCAGAAATGGATTCATCAGCAGAATCAACATCCTGGTCATCTTCCTCAAGCGCCGCTGGGACGGGCGTCATGGCATCTACAACAAATGAGCAAACAGAGCACAGAATTAAACTGAAAACCAACATAAAGCAAGTTTAAACTCAACAATTCCTTATTGGTTAGTTTTGGCATGAATGAAGGCATTTTTACACCTATTGTAAGCACACCTTCTCAATACAGTTCATGATATCTCAAGTTCTACATCAACTAATACACTAATACAAATCATTTTTAAGTATGATTAAATTAAAACATTCTTAATTCCACAAACCAAACAATCAAAGACTTAAACTTTAGTTGCAGGCTCCAAAAAGAAAACACTCATTAATTATTTTATTAAAACTTTTAATTAAGAGTGCAATTCCATTTGAAACATTTCAACAAATTTGGCAATCACACAATCACCAGCAAAAACGCAAAAAAGCAACAACAAAAGAATGTTAACAGTAATTGATTAACTACAAGACAAAATAGTCTATATAGTCATATATTTAAAAAAGAAAATCATCAATATCTACTCCAGAAAGGCTCTCATCCATGGTAGTGTTCCATCCCAGGTGCAAACCTACCTCTGAGGTCCTCACTAGGAAGGGGCTCAGATGGTGGTACAGGCTTAATTTCAGCATGCCCCTGTCCTCTGAGACGGAGCAGTTCAGCCTCCAGCTCACGGATTCGTCGTTTTAACCTCACACAGTTTGGGCAGAAAGATGTTGATGGTCCTTCGCCAGTCAGGGTCGTATCTTCTTCTGTTTCTTCCATTTTAATGCATTTTGCATCAAACCCACTCTCGTGATGTTCCACGGAAGCCAATCCAGTGGCGAAGACGGACTCTTTACACTCTGCGTCAGGCTGGCTGAAAACCTGGCAGACATTTGTTCTTGCTCTTGGAAAAGACAAGGTGCTGTTCAGGGGGTTGTTCTGGCTTTGATTAGCCTCCAGAGATGCTTCCAGGACATCTTTGAAAATGAGGTCAATCTTCTTTTTCTTGGCCTGGGGCTGGTTTTCTGCCTCATCACTTCCATGCTTACTTAGGGTCCTTCTACCGTGCATTGCAGATCTCAACACTGGACCTTTGGGCTCCTCCTGTTCTTCTAATTTCACTCCTGCAATACATACATTAACCATAACGCTGTTGTAACACTAACAGCATATTTTAAAAAAACTGTGGAAAAATATAAGTGATTTTGAAAAAAGTGCTAAAGAAAGAAAAAAATGTATATAAATCCCATTTCACTTACCTGTTAAACTATTGCAGGCCTGGAACATCTCTTCTGGGTACTTTTTTGTTGATCAAAAATGTTCAATATAAAATTTTGGTCTATTCCTCACAAAAAGCTACCGAAGACTTGAAATATAGCGCACAACTTATATTGATCACATTTATTATTTTTTACGATGCCTTTGGTTCCCCTTTGAAGCTTGAAACCTCCAGCCTGCATTAATGGTATTGAAAGGAAATCGGCGACCAGTAGAATTCTTTAAAATTTCTCCTTTTTGTATTTCACAGAAGAATGAGTTTGAACCAACATGGGGATGAGTATGTAGTGCTAATTTTTGGCTGAACTACTTCAATTATAGTAAATATTGTTTAAATTTTGTTTCAGTCTTGTCTAAAGTTCAACAACAGATCTAATCCAGTAAACGAAATATCTTCCCGTAACTGTCTTTTATAATAAACAAACCAACTATTATTCAATTAGAAAATGGTTTTGGTTCAAAGTGATGCAAATTTAAAATGTGCTGTTAGGAGTTTATAAGAATATATTAGTATTCCAGTTCAACAGTCTCCACATCTGGATTCGGCCCTGCAGTGTTTGTATTAGCAGCCCCTTAAAATGTCTTTGGAGATTCCTTAACTTTTGACCTATTTCAAAATCGTTCAATTTAGTCAACTTTTTTTGGCTCAAACACCAGTGAGGGGTGTCTCACCTGTGTCCAGATTGCGGTCAATGCTGTCCCGAGACACACTTTGCAGTCGCCTCATGTACTCGCTGCTGTACCACACACAGAGTTTCTCGCCCTATACAAAATTCTCATTTGATATCCAATTTTCAGTGACATACACAACACTTCTATTTAAAGTTAAAGTAAATGATACTTACACCAAAAACTGGTCGAATGCTCATGGTCAACTTTTAGTTTTTTGTTTGGCTCTTCAGTAGACTTCTCATTTGAGGCACTAGTAAATAGGTAGAAAAACTGCTTATTACTACTATTTTTTTATGCACAGGGATTGCTCTTTAAATGTTTGCTGTTGTAAAATGCTGTCCCGAGACACACTTTGCAGTCGCCTCATGTACTCGCTGCTGTACCACACACAGAGTTTCTCGCCCACCGTCAGTCTCTGACACACTCTGAAGTAGATTTCTTCCCCATGTTGAAACGCACTCAGGTTCTTTTTACTCTCATTAGAAGAAATCGGAATAAACCTGAGAGGAATAAGCAATTAGTATTGTAAACAATCATATCAACTTAACCATGGTGACTAAAACAACATTTTCCACACAAGATCCGTACATTACAATAGCACAAAGAAAAGGAAAAGAATAATTAAAGTTCATCTCAGCAACATGGTATTACCTCATCCAGTTAGACGTAGTTTCATCACTCCCATCAATTAATTTATTTTTGTTGTCCTTATCAACAATCTGTAATAGATACATTTGACATTAAAATATAGTTTTTATCTGCATTAAAGATTAATACAAATACATACAACTATGCTAAATGGTGTTTAAATATACAACATAACCTACCATCCAAGTGTATGGTCCTGAGGGTTTATCCGAGGCCATTATTTGGCCTTGATAAGGACCAAACAGCGCCCCCTTTGAAATGTTTGCTGTTGTAAACACTTTGTGACGCTGACCTGGTGCTGCATTCAGCCTCAACTTCCATGGGGGAATGGTCTGGAACAGCACAGGAATCTGCCATCTGGGCAGGAAGGAGAGACTCCTGAGAGCGCGTTTCACTTCAACATATTAAATCTAAAGTAAAATAAGGGGATGTAAATACTGTTAAAACAGGAAATTTAAGAGATGTTATAAAGAGAGCATCAAAACAGCTAAAACATAATTAAAAACGAAGGTCACACTTTATTTTAAGGTCCAGTTCTCACTATTAACTAACTATTAACTATGACTTTTGCCTCAGTAAACTTAATAAACTAATTAAAAAACTAAATAAACTAATAAATAAACTCAAACTATTTTTTTCTGCTAGTTAGTAAGGTAGTTGTTACGTTTAGGTATGTGGTAGGATTAAGGGATTTAAAATATGGTGGTCATACAAAATATGGCATTAATATGTACTTTAATATGTGCTTTATAAGTACTAATTAACAGTCAATATGCTAGTAATATGCATGCTAGTTAATAGTGAGAACTGGTCCTTTTCAAATTTAAGCTTTGGAAAAAAAATGGTTTTGAAATTTTTAAATATTTAAAACAATAATTAAAAAAAACAAAGAATGAAGAAGAAATATTTGCAGGTTGCTATTTCTGATATTAACCATATGAACTCCTTTTTACTATTGAAGAACAAGATTCTAGTTAGATGATTCTCACATGCTGGATAACATGACCATCAGGTTTTACACAAACATGCGGAGTCCATTTCAGGACATACAAAATAGTAAGACATTCAGAAATTAATGAGTTAAACATTTTGACACATTTTATGCTGATGATATATTTTTTAATAAAAAATGTATATAAAAACAATGTTTACTAGTGATCTCAACCTTTGAACCCTATTGTATATAATTTTTTTAACCCAAAATTCTTATATTACGTGAAACAATGTATGCCTATGTTATGTGCTAACTTTCCTTTACAGTGGGGCACCTTTACCTTGTCATTTCGTTTTCATTTCTTACATGCTTTTATAGGTTTATAAATGTTTACATGGCTACAAACTTTGAGCTGCTTTCACAGAAACAAACAAACGCTACAACCAGTCCGTTCTGCTGACGTTTCCGAGACAGTCAGAGAGCAGCGCTCTGATTGGTCGAGCCGGCCGTCACTCACAACCTACCCAAGCTGTGAGAGAGACGAGTGCAGGAAAACAAATAGGCCAACAATGCTCTGTTGAAAGATAAAGCTGCTGCAAAGTTGTGTTCGTCTAAACATTGTGAGGTAAAAGCTGCACATAAGCTCAAGCGTGGGCGATGACAATGACGGTACGCAATGCTTCTCACGCTCTGCCTCCGCTTAGCTTCTGCAAGGCAACTGGCAATTTGCCTAACGCTTTCGGAAGCCATTTTCATTGGCCACATTGGCTAGTGAGTGTAACTCACCGACTATAGAACATACGCAGTGCGTCGCGGGGTCTTTGGTGGTCTTCTTCAGCCGTCTATCTGCCGCTCCGAGAAGCGCGGCGGTAACGCAACGGCACGGGGGGATTTCACTAGTCCCGGGCGATGCAAAGTTTATCATCTCCAAATGTTTGTACCACAGTCAGCTGCTTCTCTGCTATGACCACCATCTTTTTTATTACAGGAAATGACATGGAAAACGGAAGAAAGTCAGGAAAGGGAAAGTTAGATTGTGTGTGAAGTTGTATGAGGCTGCGGTTCGCGCGTTTCGTGCGCGTTCGCTTTTGGCACGCGCCTCCAGAAACATTACGCAGCGGTTGCGTGCCAAGTTTTCACTTTCTTCTTTTTTTTTAAATAATTAAAAATGTAATCATTAAAGTTTTAATAGTTAATTTCACAGTTCATTCCGTTTCAGCCACTTAATGTAAAGACTCCATTCGATCTTTTTGTTGATAATTTTAGCCTTGGGTATACAATGTATTTTTGCCTTAGTTATATAAGTGTTATACTTTATGATTACGGTTTGAAAAGCTCCCGTTGACTGAATCTTCTCGGAATTACTGTGATTACTATTCGGAGCTATTCACGCACATAGAACTTCCCGTTTCTATGGCAACGCCGTTCATAACAAAATGGCGCTTTTGACAGCAAAATACTTAATCATCGTCTATTTTCTCTCGCAAATATGGAAGAATTAAATATCACCATATGCACACCGCTATAAAATGACAAAACATAGAACTTCCCGTTTCTATGGCAACGCCGTTCATAACAAAATGGCGCTTTTGACAGCAAAATACTAATCATCGTCTATTTTCTCTCGCAAATATGGAAGAATTAAATATCACCATATGCACACCGCTATAAAATGACAAAAAGACATTGAATCGTGCATAAATAGCACAAAATTTCCACGTCTAATAGAGCGGTTTAGTATAGTCTTACATTTGCCATGGATTGCTTCAGGAATGTCCTACAGGTTAGTCCCAAAGCACATTTTCAACTTATAAGTGACATTATATCCGGTTAATATCTTGTGAAGCCGTTGTGTTTTTTTTTAAACATTAGCGAGTTGTTGTATACAGCATTTGCGCATTTTAAGGACATCATTGTAGTAGTTGTAGTCCTTAAAACACTGGCATGGAGGCCCCCGACAGTCCATAATTCACCTGCACTTATGCTCAACAACCACCCCAACACTTCTCATCACTTTTCTGGCCTGACACTTATTTAATATCAGTTTCACAAGTCATCTGGTCATATAAAGCCAAGTTGAATTCAAGACAAACGGGAGGCAAATATTCTTTCTCAATTTATTAACAAAATGATAAAATAAATAAATACAAATTGATCAAATGCTCCTAATATCAATTTCTTCCCATGTTCCCTACAGTATTTTCAAAACACTGCATACAAAGGACTCATCACAGGCTCAATACAGGAGAGGTAAGAACCAACTGACTCACTCACAATGTCAGGCGAACAAACGAGGAGAAAAAAAGACCAGAGAGAGAGGGGGAGAGAGAGAGAGAGAGCTCTGTAACAGAAAAAAGTCAAAAAATAAACACACCTTTTTAAAATCATTATGAAAAAATACAAACAATTTTACAAATATTCATATTGTGTAATAAACCATTTACACTTAGTTCAGCACACCAGGTGAACTTTCTTTTTTAAACAACTCATGTCGCTACAATGTATCCTGTTGTGTTTCATCAAGTGGAAGAATACATTTTTTTATAATTTTTATTTTTTTGCACGCGTAAACAAAAATGTTTTCCAATTATAGACAGCTGACTAGATGAGGTAACGCTCTCTCTCTCTCACACACACACACACACCTGCCCAAACAAACACACACGCTCACACACAGTGCACAACACTATAGGAAAGTCACGACAACAAATTAAATGCATCAACAGTACGAGAAGGCCACAATCATGACTGAGTAAATAGTATGAAAAGTGAACAGAAACTACATTGAAACTACAATGACTTCATTGTCACTGTGGAATTATAACGCACCATAAAGAATATGGATGATCTACACACTATTAAGATCAAGGTGACAGGATGAACAGCTGGAATGGGTCTGAAAATGTTTCAATTTTATGCATAAAATGTACACCGCAAACTTTCGCCTTTTAAAAGTTCTAAAACCAAAATTGCAAAGCCATACAGACAATTTAGAAAGCTGATGGAAAGCGTTTCCCACACGTCGGAGCTGTAAGCTAGAGCAGAAATCAATCTTGACGGGGAAAAAAAAACGTTCAATGATATGTATCTCGAATGCATATAAAAAGGCTTCCTAACAGCAAAATGTTTGCAGTCTCTTTGGGTATACTGACTTAAGAATTTGAATGCGTGGCTTTCAGAAGTTCCCTCCCCTTCCTTCTAAAGGCCCCACCCACAAAATTACATACACTCTGCAAGATAAGCCATGTAAGACCATAAATATCTTCTCACAACCACTGGTAACCCCCTCACCCCCACCCAGCGCCCCAAGATAACAATAACATTCAGCATGGTGTGCTAGCAAAGGCAGACTTGAATGAAAAATAACGGTCCATGAGATTCATACACAGCCGAAACACCACATTTCCATGTTCTAAAGAGCCCAGAATTGTGGCCAGCAAATAATTCCCTTCTGTAACTGTACATGAGTTTTCTATTTTCTACAGATGCCATTGTGAAAGTGTATATTGTTCATAATTGAAACAAAAACAACAAAAAATTTACATATGTATACTGTTTCGTTTTGGCATCATCTTCGCCAGACATGTAGAAAGGAAAGTGACACAAAGTTCACATAAAAATCTTTACAAAATAAACTCAAAACTAAATGCATATTAAAAAAGTCTGACAAAACTTATATAAAAATTTTGCATAAGAAGGCATGCTTTTTGTTGAACTGATTGGACAGGTTGGTGTTCTGGGTGTTGAGTCTATCCAATCAGATTGCAGGTTTTCTTTGATCCGTTCAGCCTAGCTAATAGTCAAGGCCGAAATCTAAATACCTGATTCAGGTACAAGTTCAGTACGCTAACTCAGTGACTTAAGGAGAGATGAAGGAAATGAAGCGAATAAGAAAGGGTGCAAGTCGTTTAAGAGCAGAGTGTTATGTATGACATTAAGTAGTAGTCACTGGCCTGAACAGTCCTGTTTTGTGATACACGAGAAAAAAAATCTCCTGAATCACACACTAAAAAAAGAACTTAAATCGAGCAGACACTTAAGTATTTTGAGGGAAAAAAGTAATACTTAGGACATTCCTATAAAAAGTGCATAAAGACAGGAAACCATGACTTCCAGAACTTTTTTCCCAATGAATGTCAATCCAAAAAATGCATTTTTCGCCACAATTTTCACACACTTAATATTTTGGTGTTACAGAGTGCTCCGATAAACCAATTAATGAATTTAAAACACATTATAATGAACAACTCCTTTTTTCTTTTTACAGACCAATTTTGTGCAATCACTAAGATATACTTTTGTTCAGAGTATTAAAAAACTCAAGGCAACTCCTTACCTCCTTAAAATATAGCCTACTCTAAAGGGGCTCTTTAACTTCACAGCAGATAACTAGATTTAGTAAAGACAGACAGGACTAGACCAACACAAGCACATCACTACAACCATTTCACTTTAACCGAATGGAATTACAACAAATGTGCTTCTAATCAAAGTGAACTGAGTGATGTTTTACAGAGAGAGGGAAATATGACCAGTTTATGAGATTAAATTCCGTATGTAAAAGGTTGAAGGCACTCTGGGCACCTGTACAGGAAGGATTAAAAACTTTAAATATTCTCTAGACTGACAATGGTGACTTCTGGAAGGCCTTAAATTCATGTCGGTATGTTATGCCACAATAATGGTTGCCATGATATGAATGTTCATCTATTATTACCCAGTTCTGGCTCAAAGGGTAACAGCATTATGGGACTGTATTAAAGGGTTAGTTCACCCAAAAATCATTAATTACTCACCCTCGTGTTGTTTCAAACCCGTAAGACCTTCGTTCATCTTCGGAACACAAATTAAGATATTTTTGATGGAATCTGAGAGCTGTCTGACCCTGCATAGACAGCAATACAACTGAAATGTTCCCAAGTCCAGAAACATAGCAAGGAGATCTGTAAAATAATCCATGTGACATCAGGAGTTCAACCGTAATTTTACGAAGCTACGAGAATACTTTTTGTACGCAAAAGAAAAAAATAAATAATTTGTCTCCTCCGCGTCACCCTGTAGCGCCATTTTGGAGAGTATCATGTCAGCTGCGTCACGCCGGATCTGTTTCCTACGTGATTTGATCTGAACGAAAACAGCGTATCCGTGTGACACAGCTGACACAGAACAGCATACGCTGTTTACTTCCAGCTGATACTCTCCAAAATGGCGCCAGGGTGACGCGGAGGAGACGAATTGTTGAATAAAGTTTTTTTTATTTTTATTTTGCGCTCAAAAATTATTCGCGTAGCTTCGTAAAATTACAGTTGAACCCCTGATGTCACATGGATTATTTTACAGATCTCCCTGCTGCATTTCTGGACTTGGGAACATTTCAGTTGCGTTGCTGTCTATGCAGGGTCAGACAGCTCTCAGATTCCATCAAAAATATCTTAATTTGTTTTACGAAGCTACGAGAATACTTTTTGTACGCAAAAGAAAAAAATAAATAATTTGTCTCCTCCGCGTCACCCTGTAGCGCCATTTTGGAGAGTATCATGTCAGCTGCGTCACGCCGGATCTGTTTCCTACGTGATTTGATCTGAACGAAAACAGCGTATCCGTGTGACACAGCTGACACAGAACAGCATACGCTGTTTACTTCCAGCTGATACTCTCCAAAATGGCGCCAGGGTGACGCGGAGGAGACGAATTGTTGAATAAAGTTTTTTTTATTTTTATTTTGCGCTCAAAAATTATTCGCGTAGCTTCGTAAAATTACAGTTGAACCCCTGATGTCACATGGATTATTTTACAGATCTCCCTGCTGCATTTCTGGACTTGGGAACATTTCAGTTGCGTTGCTGTCTATGCAGGGTCAGACAGCTCTCAGATTCCATCAAAAAATATTTTAATTTGTGTTCCGAAGATGAACAAAGGTCTTACGGGTTTGAAACGACATGAGGGTGAGTAATTAATGACATAATTTTCATTTTTGGGTGAACTATCCCTTTAAGGATAGGTATGTACATTTTCACAGTAGATTGTGAGAAATTGCAGCACACTGTTGATATAACCAAGACCACATCTACTAAGAATTACAAATTGGGTTTTAAAGCCATGAAATCCTGACTAATCAAGATAAATCCATCATTTAAAAAACAAAACAGTAAACATCATCCCAAAAACAAAATCTATTGTGGTAGGATATCTCTCATGTTTAAACAGCCAGAATGAGCAAAGCATCATCCTTTTGAAACCCCCAATGTACTATTGCATACATATAGTCAAAATAAGCACTTACAAAGACGTCCTAAACAGATATGTGGAATTTGATACGAGTAAATTATTCAATCCTAGCCTGAGTGGCTGTCATTACAAAGCTAAAAGGGATATGCTTTTTTTGGAATGGCCTGACATTAACGTAACAAAAGGTGCCAGCCGTGCATTACTGTTAAGACTATTAAGACTTAAGATGTTACCTGGCACAGCTTAAGATACTATGCAACACAAATAAAAGCCAGCAAAAACCAGCAGAAGGCTGTCATAAACAGTGCTTCCCACTTTGTACTCAAGCAACTGGCTGTTGTTTTCCTTTTTTTCAGGATGTTATGTTGGCAAGCATAAAAACCAACAGATAAGATTTAAGCGCTTTTGAAAATTTTGCTCAGAAAGTCTCTTAAGAGGTTTTTAGTGCGTTTGCTTAAGTTATCTGCAATAAAGCTTGTGCTTTAATTAAGGGTTTTCTGTAGTTTCCTTATTACTCAATTTGGCTCATACATCAAACCCTCAAGTTTAAGACAGCAAATTGTGACAGTCATTATTGTTTTTTCAAGGAAAAAAAAGATTTTGGAAAAATGGGGATGGGACTAGTCCATTATATTCTAGACTAAACACACAGTAAGAGGATATTTCCATTATTTTCAATTTAACAAAAAAAAATATCATTTGGCAGTTCGGAATTCAAATAAAAACAGACACTCATTATGCAATGTGTATCTCTTGAGATTGAGAAAGCCGCTTGCATAATTCATGCCATTTTTAAACACCATTGATAACAAACGACTGTTTAATGAAACAGAAAAGCACTTATTTTTCAATGAAGACTAGGAAGACCTGAATATATTTTTTCTTAAAAAAGCGGGAAAAAAATCCAAAAACAGCATCGAGTACACACACACACTGACTTTAGAACGAGACTCATTCAATACACAGAACCAACACCGTTTTTCAGACTAATCTATCACGCATGATTTGTTGCAGTTACCGAGATGTGACTTCTGGTGTAGCTTCCTCTTCCAGCCCTTTGTCAAAGATCTTGAGAGGCTTTGCCATGCGCTCTACCACTGATTAGCCTGAGATGACATGGAGACGGGACACTTCTACAGCTAACTGGGAAATGCGGACAAAATGTAGAGTGGAGGAAAGAAATTAGAGGGGTTGCTATAGGCAGTCCTGATTTAGTCTAACCCACGCCAACAACAGGATTCTAAACCTCTGCCTTGCCACTGGCGAATACTGATGCGTTGATTTTTTTTGTCATGTTTGGAAAGAGAAGCTTTTGGTATTGCCGGTCCACTCTGGCTGGAGGTGCACAGGGTGTGGGCTTAGTCATGCAGTCTTTGGACACGTCTGCCCTGCCTTTCTCCTCTCGAGGAGAAGACAACTAAGACAACCTATGAAACAAACCCCATGTTGGAGGCACACACTGGTCTGATCTGATAAATCATCCATCATCTTTATCACCATCATCATTATAATAATAATAATTATTAATATTATTAAACTACTATTTTTGTTTTTTAATAATCTAATAATTGGCATGACACTCTTTTGTAAATCACCCTTTTCACCCACAAGTTTGGGCTCTATTAGTCTACAAGAACCAAGACTAGTTTGCCTTGGATGTAGAAGTACTGTTGACACAGTTTTACCAATAAAAAAAAAAGTAAAGGGAAAAGAAAGAAAATAAAAAAAACAACAACATTTATTTGGATATATGTATAGATTGGCAACTTTGTGCACCAGTCCAAGGTGCAATAGGAAATCTGTTTAAATACTGACTTTAGAACGAGACTCATTCAATACACAGAACCAACACCGTTTTTCAGACTAATCTATCACGCATGATTTGTTGCAGTTACCGAGATGTGACTTCTGGTGTAGCTTCCTCTTCCAGCCCTTTGTCAAAGATCTTGAGAGGCTTTGCCATGCGCTCTACCACTGATTAGCCTGAGATGACATGGAGACGGGACACTTCTACAGCTAACTGGGAAATGCAGACAAGATGTAGAGTGGAGGAGAGAAATTAGAGGGGTTTCTATAGGCAGTCCTGATTTAGTCTAACCCACGCCAACAACAGGATTCTAAACCTCTGCCTTGCCACTGGCGAATACTGATGCGTTGATTTTTTTTGTCATGTTTGGAAAGAGAAGCTTTTGGTATTGCCGGTCCACTCTGGCTGGAGGTGCACAGGGTGTGGGCTTAGTCATGCAGTCTTTGGACACGTCTGCCCTGCCTTTCTCCTCTCGAGGAGAAGACAACTAAGACAACCTATGAAACAAACCCCATGTTGGAGGCACACACTGGTCTGATCTGATAAATCATCCATCATCTTTATCACCATCATCATTATAATAATAATAATTATTAATATTATTAAACTACTATTTTTGTTTTTTAATAATCTAATAATTGGCATGACACTCTTTTGTAAATCACCCTTTTCACCCACAAGTTTGGGCTCTATTAGTCTACAAGAACCAAGACTAGTTTGCCTTGGATGTAGAAGTACTGTTGACACAGTTTTACCAATAAAAAAAAAAGTAAAGGGAAAAGAAAGAAAATAAAAAAAACAACAACATTTATTTGGATATATGTATAGATTGGCAACTTTGTGCACCAGTCCAAGGTGCAATAGGAAATCTGTTTAAATGTTTTGGTGATGTGTGTTTAGTGTGAGACTGAGAACTATTTGGGGTTATCCACGCTGCTTAGAGGGGCTGGCAAAGCCTGCTGAGAAGGTTCTGAGGTTTTGCCGTTGTTGGTGTTCACGCCATGACTTCTATCTTCCTGCAGCTCTACTTCCATCTTCCCAGCATCCGCTACACAACTGCTGTCATTGGGAGGAATGTTCTCAGAGTCCGCCGAGTCTGCGGCATCGACAGCACCCTTCTCTTCTTCTGGGTTCAAGCCGGTACAAACACAGTCCATTCCTCCATTAGTCTTTACGTCCCTGGCCTGAGGCGATTCCACAGGCTCCGCCATTTTTGCTGTATCTATCATCTCCTCGCCAACTGTGGTTTTGGGAACTTCCGGGACACTAACTCCCGATTCACCTGACGCAGCCTCAGGTGTGACTGCGGCCGCTGGCTCTGCCATTTCGCCCACCTCTGGCTCTGCCTTCACTTCGGGAACTGCTACGGCGACTGGTACTTGCACACTAGGCTCGGTGGGACTCTCCTGCACACACATTTGTGTAGCATCCTTTGAGTCTTTGATGCTCCCTAACTCTGTGAAGTCCTGTTTAGAATCCTGTAGGATGTCCGTCTCCATGGGCTGAATCAAGTTAAAGCTCTGGATGAGGCGGACCAGGTGTTTTACCTTGTCCAGAGAGACCTGCATCTCCTTCTGACGGGCAAGTATGCTGTTCTTGGTCTCCATGCATTTCTGTTGAATAAAAGGAATACAGCATTATATAACAAACACAACTTGTTAAAAAAGTACATTAACATTAGGAATACAACTAACAGTCATTAAACAGAAAAGAAGAAATACCAAGTTCTGTCATGAAACCCTAGATGGCTCAGGCTGATGGGTCCTTAACGTAAATGATGATATTCTTAGCATTAAATTACTTGTCACAAGCTGATTGGTTCATGTTGCATATGCAGCCAATGAGCTTGTTATTACTTTTAATTTAAATGGCTGGATAGCATTCACTAGAGCAGTTCGCAGCACGCTTTCAGTTCCTCTGAAACCCTCCACCTTCCCCAGCTCCACCTGTATAGATCTGCTAGGGGTTATTAATATCGGCTTATGTATTGGCAGTAGCAAGTTCCTGTACTTTCTTGCAGCAGCAGCAGCAATAATCTACTAATACAGCTATAACCAACAGCAGCAGCAATTCAGCAGCAGCGTAGCAGATCTATTCCACCAAGACCAAATACATTAACATTGTCATATCCATTACCATGCTAAAATCTTCAGAGAGTTCTCATGATAGAACTATGTATACAGTGTGACAAGCCATATTGAATATTTGCAAAGCTGAATGTTAGTCTTAAAATTGGTTTTCTGAGGCAAACATCCCTTCACAGAGACGTAGAACAATTGTATAATTAATCTTGTATCCGGAAAAGCTCCAGTTAAAGAGAAAAATAAATAAATAACTCACTGTTATAGAGTTGCTGAGCTGTTTCACTCTCTGTTCTAGTTGCTCTCGTTCCAGCTTTAGTTCGGCACTCCATTTCATTAACTTCTGCTTCTCTTCTTCTTTCGCTGTTGGACAGGGACAAAACACCCATAAATGTAATAATGGGCTATAACATAGATGTATGCATTTGGTTATAAATAATGGTAACACTTTATATTAAGGACAAAATTTTAGCTATTGATTAGTTGCTTATTAGCATGCATATTACTAGCATATTGGCTGTTTATTAGTACTTATAAAGTGCATATTAATGCCTTATTCTGCATGACTGTATTTTAGATCCCTTAATCCATCCCATACCTAAACTTAACATCAACCTTACTAACTATTAGTAAGCAGCAAATTAGGAGTTTGTTTAGGGAAAACCCTTCATTAATAGTGAGTATGTGTTCCCTATTCTAAAGTGTTACCTAAATAATAAATAATAAAGAACTTACTTTTTTAGAGTTAAACTGTAAAATTGGGGTACAAAATTCTACAATTGAAAATCAAAATATCTCTACCTTCTTTGTAAGCAATGTAGGAATGGACGATTGCTAAGGTTCCTGGCCATGGAATGGCCTCTTCCTTCTTCAGAATCTGTAAAAGAAATTCTCTCAATAACAGACCAGTGCTGTGCTCATTTGACCTCTGGAAAGCCATGAAAGAAACTGAGATCAATTGTATATGGCAACAGTGATGAACAACAGAACTTCAATGGGAGTGCTTGATGCTGTCTTGCACTTACATGATGGGTGGAAAAAAGGCACAATCAATACCGAACCATGTGAGAGCTTACAAAGGATGAAACAGCCTTAATGCCTGAAGAAACTCATTTTGTGTAAGGGGAGACAAATATACACTTTTGTGTACATTTTTGGCAGGGAAAGGGGAGTTTGATCTCTCAGTCAGTCTTCCATTTCTAATTATATAAAAGTGTGTGTGTGCTTTAAAGGATGAATTCCAGTTAAAAGGAGACATCACTGACTGGCCTGGGAAAGGAGTGGCCAAGGGCTCGTTGTGCTGCTATTATTTACCTGGTCTTGACATTTAGGACAGATCCACATGCCTTTGGGAATGTTTTTGAGGGGTGGGTCCAAGCAGTCGAGGTGGTAGACGCGCGAACATGTGTCACACATGAGCAACTGTCCACTGCGTCTGCACACAGTGCAGAAATCCTCATGGATGTCTCCCTGTCGGGAAGAACGGCAGGTGTCAGTACCACCGCCCCCTTCTGTTCCAGACCAATCAAATGACAGCGGGAAAGGCGGGGAGGAGAGGAACTGACTGCTGATTGAAGGTATTTGTCTAGTGGCTCACTGGTGACTGGATTGTTCAATTAGACAGGGAACTGGATATTTAGCTCGTAGTTTTATTACTACTACTATTATTGGGATTATTGGAAATTAATCACTATTGAAAATGTATCATGTGATTATGAGTAATGGGTATTTTGGCTTAAATGCTAAGATGTGTAAGGATTTTTAAAATACTATACTGTAATTACTTCAGGCCTGATATTTGTGTGGGAAGTAGAGAAAGACTGTTCACTTTGTAAGACTGCTGGCTCCATTTCAACAAATACAACAAATAAACACATGAATGACAGTGCTGGTAGGTCAGTCTTTCTCTTTCCAGGGTGGATGCGGGACTCTTTAACAGAAGATACCTTGCTCCGGTACACTTTGAGGTGTACAGGATGAATGCAGTGAAGGGTTTTGGGGGTAGGGGCAGCCTGTGGTGTAGAGAACTCTACTAGAACAATAATAATTGTGGGGGCTTTCAACAACATGGTCACCCAGACTTGGCAGGTGGCTACTTACATCCCCGGAGCTGGGGCTGGGCTGGGGGACAGAATGAGGGTGGACAGAGAGGGGAAAGCCCCCCGTGTCAGGCCGCTCAGGGGCTGGGGAGGCGGGAAGGCTGCTGGTGGGGGAGAGCAGGGGGTTGCAGCCCAGCTCCGGCACCGCTGTGCTGCTGGTGGTGGTGCTGTATTTGGGAGGGCGACCTGAGTGAAATGAGACAGACAAGAAAAGAAAAACAAACAAAAAAGAACAAAACCAAAAGGAACAGAAAAAATGGAGGAGGAGGAAAAGGGGAAAAGAAAGAAAAAAAAACACAAAGATGAAATAAAATAATGGCATTTTCTGGTTGCAACATACCTTAGAGAGGGGATCCTCATTGGCTAGCATGGAAACAAAGGAAAGGAGGGAGAGAGCAAAGGAGAAATGGAAGGGAGGGTCACAAAAAGCAGTTAGTGCAACAGACGACCACAGCAGCATGCAGGGAATTTGAAAAGTAATGAGCAATAGAAAGAGCGAAAGAAAGAGTGAAAAGAGCTTAAGAGAGAAAGTCTAAGCTGAGATCTCAAATCTCGATACATTTCTCAATGCAAACTCAACCAACTCAAGCCAGTGCTCAAGTCCTAGTCAGGTCTTTCAAGAATAAAAACCCAAGGGCCAGTTGCATAAACAGTCACCACGTTAAGACTGTGTCTTAAGAACTAGTTTGACCAACTAGCAGTTAACCAAGTGGTTATCAGTCTTACTTTTCAGATTCAAATTAGACCAATCTAAGTTTTTATGTAACTGACTTGCAGAAAAAAAAAAATAGGTGTCTAAATTAAGAAGACTAGTCTAAACAGTTTATGCAACCGTCCACAAGTCAACCCTCAAGTCTGAGGTGGAGTTCATATCAAGTCTTTCAAGGCCAAGCTAGTCAATCCCCAAGTCTTTGTAGTGAAGACCAAGTCAAGTTTTTCAAAGCCAAGCTTAAGAAACTGCTTAAGTCTTTAGGGTGAAGATCAAGTCAAGTCTTTAAAGGCCAAATCTATCTAAATTCATTATGTTGAAGCACTGCTCTAGAATTCAACAGCAAACAACAAGATATTCACAAAGAAAAATTATTGCAAAGAGCACACAAGAGACTCAAATCTGAAGTGAAGCAACAATGAGAGGATATATTTCTCCCTGTAAGCCTACTGACTACTGACATTGTTCACAAGTCTCTGATTTTGGAGTCTCAAGTCAAATGCTAACATGTCCAAAACAAGCCAAATTCTCCATCACTGAAAACTACACAAACTGGGGGAGCAGTTCCTCAACCACCACTTTTATAGGCCAATTTTTAGGTCTACTGAAACACTGTAGGTCTGCAGAGAGATCAAACCCTAGCAAAGACACAAAGCAGAATTGCAAGAGAAAGCAGAGAGGTGTCTGTTAGGTGGTACATAGAAGCAGCAGGGCTACAATACATCAACTTGAGCAACTAAGACAGGCAGGTACAGACCTCTCTTCCTCGTGCCTTGATGCAGTGGAGTGTTCAAGTAAGTGACGGCACTCTTTTTCCTCTGAGATGTATGAAAGAAATCAGAATGTTAGAGCTGAGTTGTGGAAGTACAATCTAAGCTCTCAAAATCAGACCAGAAGGAGGAGAGTACTACAGAACATTCGTCTGTACCTCAGGTTCAAACACTGCTCCACTGTACACTGGGTTGGCTGTTGTTCTCCTCTTACGTTCTTGTCTTCTGCTCTGAATCTCTGGAGAGAAAGGACATCCCATGCACATCTGGTTACAAAACAACCTGTGCTTATAACTTTAATTTTGTGGAAAGCCTCAGTGCAGCATTGACACCAGTGGGACGACTTACCTTCAAGATGGTCATGTGTCACCAACCCGAGAGACACCATAAAGGCAAGCTTCTGAAGGAAGAAAATGTAACAATTTATTATTTAGGATTCAGACAAAATTTGTAGACATGATGGTTTTGTTACCTCTGTGAAGGTGCACAGTACCTGTGGGTTCTCCTCACGTTTGACTTTAGCTGGAGGAGAGGATGAGGGTGGTGTACTCGTGACCACCTGTTCTGGTCCTCCCTGTGGTTTCACAGTCTGATGTAGAGAACAACAAACAAGGAAAGCACTCCAGTCAGCTGAATGTTTGATTCTTAGAGCAAGAGCAACAGCTAAAAACTTATGTCTGGAGCAAACAATCAAGCTAATAAAAATGGGTGCTCGCACCTTCAAGTCTGAGTTAAGGTTGCTGATCTGAAGTGTCTGGGCAGGACTGATGACAATGCCTGTGACTTGCGTGGTGCCACTCGTGACTGCAGTCGTGGTCTTGTCAATGGTGGCGCACTGTTGTCCGTTCACGATGTGCACCTGATGAATGGGCCCAGCAGAGGCAGGCAGAGATGACATCAGCTTGGTGGTGAGCATCAGGGGCCGCTGGATTAGAGGAGCCGCGACCATGGGAGGAGGAGCTGGAGCGATGGGCACATTGATGGGCGTGGGGGGTTTTGGTCGAACCTGTGCAATGGTGGAATGGGGTTGGGTCAGAAAGCAGACCCTGGCTTGCCATACCAATCGATCATGAAAGCCACTGTTGCCATGCCCCTAACATCCATGCTCTTTTGTGTTAAGTGGCAACCTCAGCTGTAAGTAATGCCAACACTGAACTCTGGTTCACCCCTCAGTGACTAGTTTAAAAGTGGATGAAAATGTGTGCAGAGCTCAATTTAGGAACACCATAACAAACCAGGAGCAGGAGTGGGCAACTCAGTGTCCACTTTCCTGCAGAGTTTATCTCCAATCCTGATCAAACTCACCTGCCTGTAACTTTTTAGTAATCCTAAAGAGTTAAAGACCTTGATTAGCTTGTTCAGGATTGGGATTGAACCTAAGCTCTGCAGAACAGTAGACTTTGAGGGCCAGAGATGTCCACCCCTGCCATAAAGACATAGTTCACCCCCAAATTAGGTCATCATTTACTCACCCTTATGTCATTCCAAACCTGTATGATTTTCTTCTGCAGAACACAAAAGAATACATTTTGAAGAATGTTTCAATTGTTTTTGTCTGTACACATTTGGACATTGGACCTCTCTGACATTTTTTGGATGGACTTTTTAAAACAGTGACTATCCTCTTTTGTGTTGCACAGAAAAAAGTAAGTCATACAGGTTTGAAACAACATAAGAGTAAGTAAATGATGAGTTAAGGTGGATTCATCTGAGCTCACTTTAGAATTACGTACCTTTTTGAGGTAAAAGGTGATATACTGTCAGTCTTTAAGGGAGTGAGGGATTAATGATAGGGTCAGCCAAAGCAAATATCAAAAGAACAAAAGCAGAAATAAAAAGCTGCAACTGAAGCAACAGCATTGTTACAAAGGAACAAACAGCAACACGCTGTCTTACTCTCAAACACCGTGTCTACACCAGAGCCAATCAAAACGCACTAGATAGCTGGCCAATCAGAGCACACCTCGCTTTTCAGACCGATGAGCTTTGTAAAAATCGACGCGTTTCAGAAAGGCGGGGCATAGAGGAGAAACAATAATGTACAGTATGTGGAAAATGTGTTTTTTGAACCTTAAACCGCATAAACACATTTCATTACACCAAATACCAAAATAATGTTCTTTTTAGCAACATCATATGACCCCTTTAACAATAATCAACAGACTTGTAGCATTCTCTAACAGAGCATACAATCTAGTGTGTAAGCACCCTAAAGCAAAGAGAAAAAAAAAAATGTGAGCAGACAGTATCACAGCAACAGCCAGTGCTGGGAAGGAGAAGGTGAGCGTCAGTTTTATTGAGGAAAAAAGCAGAATTTGGGTCTCTAGGTGTGGAACAGTGATATCTTGAAGTTTGGGTGACTGTGTTCGAGCAATTTTAGTTCCCATGTTGAAAACTCTTTCAAGGTGAGAAGTTTAAAAATATCTTGAATCAGAATGTCTCTGTAAACAAAGGCTTTACAGACACAAGGCCTCTGAAACTAGGTTGTGTGTCCCTCTGGTGGCGTCAGTGTGGAACTGCATATACATAAGGGGAGGGGGCAGGTCTAACAGAGACGCACCTGTGGCTGAAAGGTGGGTCGAGGCGTCAATCTAGGAGGAGGGACAAACTGGGGAACTCTGATAGGCTGGGCAGAGGTGGTGGTGGCCTGCACCTGTGACAAAACCAGCCGTTTATTGGGCACTCAGCAGGTGACGAGAGAAATTCACAAAACTGTCTGCTTTTAGAGGAAACTATCCCCTATTTGGGTACATCACAGAAGTATGTCACCATACACCCCTGCCAAGCACTTCATTGTCAGAAAGAAAGTCATTTCAAATCTTCATACTAACTGGAGACATAAACATCCTGTTCTAAACACATCAAAGCAAAGTGGGTCTGACTATGACTAGTCTACAGCAAGCTATGCAAAAACACAGACTGGCATTTCTACCTCAATTTAAAATTGTTATATTTAAGCTATATGGAAACACTAAGTGAAGAGGAAGAATTTTTAGCAGCAATTCACACTCACGACGATAACATTCTTGGACACAATCCGTGTGCCCGCATCTGTATCCTGATTGGGTAGCTTGCTGGCCACCTGAAGGTTGATTGGTGTGCTCTGGGAGTCGGAATTGGCGCCGGGTCTCGGGGGGTTGCTGATGGCAGTGACCATGGTGACTGTAGGGCGTTGTGTTGCCATGGAAGCAGGCGTGGTGGAGGTGGCAGCTTTCAGCACGAGAGGTAGAGTCTTTGCAGTTATGACCGGTGTCACGATGAGAGTCTTCTAGTCGAGGAGGTAGGTTGGTTGAGGGAAGCAGTGAATGAGGATGAGGAGACATAAAAGATGTTAAAGTGCATTTTTCTGCTGTTATTGTGTACAAATTATCAGTACATGTGAGAAAAAAATAGCCTGTCCTTGCGTTTCATCAAAATGTATTAACTTGAAATGACTTTTCTTTTCCATTGATGTTAGAGAGCTATAGAGCAAGTGCTATTAGATAATGTTAACCAATCACCAATTAGCTGTTGAGCCACTGATTTAACGAAGCCGCATTGCAGGTCTGGCTCTATTCTGGTATGCAACACCCAAATGCCATCAATTTTATTAATATTAAGTAATAAATAATATTGATAAAATATTGTCCAACCATATTATTATTTCTTGTTGAATAGTTTAACTTAGAAATGCACTGCATTACAGAAAAAAATATCAAAATAATATTAATAAAATTAATTTAATCCTACTCCTTAATTTCTTAGAAATATGCCACATCACAAAAACAAAAAAGGTTGCAAATGCCACTTCGTGTGGATTTTAATTATATTCATAGTTCAACAGTTTATAAATATAAATGGCCATATTTAAGAAATAACACCCTTATAAGATTCTAAGGTCACTCTGCCCTTATTTTTCACAAACTCAAAGCTTTGTGTGTTTGCAATTACAGAGTGTGCCTTTAGAATAGAGCACCGCGTATGAGTCGGCAATTGTTTTTCAATAAACATTTTGTGTAAACTAGCTAATCGTACGGTGGCCGAGAAGTGCAAAACAAATCACAATTCTGAAAACAAAATAACATTACAAACGCAAATGCAAGTCTAAAAAACAAAAGAACAATTCAGAAAACACAACAACAATTCAGAATACATTATAACAAGTCAGAAAACACAATGACAAATTCGAAAACAAAATAACAAGTCAGAAAACACAACGACAAATCCGAAAACAAATGAACAAGTCAGAAAACACAACGACAAATCTATTAAAGTAGCTCAGTTTAAATGTTTTGTATGAATTGCCATTACTATGGAATAGAAAATACGGTCATATAGAAGATATAAATCATCAGCTCCAGTGGCGCAGATAGATAAGTGTGTGTCGTTGGCTTTTTGACGGGATCGAACCCGGGTCAAACTTTTTTTCCCTCCCTTTTCAAATCTCGTATTAGCAATGGATTCTATTTACACTAAGTGAAAATAGCAGTATTTTTAGCAACATGCTATTTACACTAAGTGCAAATACCTATTCGGCTAATTTTTTGCTGCGCTAGAGGAATCGAATTAATGTCTTAACAGTGTTAAATAAATATTCCACTGCAAATCACCTCTGAGTATAGCGCTGTTCTACACATTTTGTCTACAAATTGTGTGGGTGTTCGGGGAGTGAAGCGGTACCTGTGGCGCCCCCTGGTTGTGTGGAGGCCCTGTGGGCAGCTGTGAAGGGGGACAGGCCGGCGTCAGCAGCACGGTTTTACCGTCTGCGGTTGCTGGGAGCGTCTGCAGCTTCAAGTCAGGCTCCTGTTTCACCAGCAACTCCTTCCTCAACTGCTCCACCACTTTTTTCTGAGAGAGAGAGAGAGAGAGAGAGAGAGAGAGAGAGAGAGAGAGAGAGAGAAATCACTGGGAAATCATACATCCATTCGCTGTCACATTTTGAGGAAATGGTGATTACAGAGAAACAAATTGTTCTGAACACACACATATGCACTTTTTCCAAGAAATAAAAATGGAAATACCCCCCCACCCCTCCCTCCCATCTCGTCTTTTCAATGTTGTGTTTATATCTGGTCGCAGCGGTTTCTAATAATAGATCATTAATCACCGAATTCCCTGGTTTTCTTTGTTCTGGGTGTGAAGCTAAGCCATGGCTTTTATTCAGTCAGTCTTAAAAGACCCTTCAGGTGCGAGACCATCTTAACAACACTGGAAATGCTTTTATAAAGGCCCACTGAGCGCTACACACACACACGCCGAGAAAAACGTGATTGAAATTCATCTCACACACTCTGCTGCCTCAGAGTCCTCTGGAGCCAAAGCGCACCTCTGAGAGTGCAACCACACACACATTGCTCAACAAAGCCCTTGCGCTAAGCACAACATCAAATGAAAGTCTCTTCCTCAAAATGAATTTTGACAAAACTATTTTTCTCTTTAAGTGGACGATCAATCACATAGTAGCGGCTTTAGACTCACAAGCAGAAAGTTTACATACGCAACAGACCGCCGTGCCAGCTGCGGGCCTCACATCGAGGCTAAAAATCACATAAATATAAATTCATGATGCAGAAAGAGTTATACAGAATTCATATGAATGGAACTGAGATTCAAAGGCAGACAAACTGTATTCACAGCCGACAGGATTGAAAAAGAATCTGAGGAAGCATCAACCTTTCAACCTGACACAATTCACTCACAGACACACGTGCCTTATGGAAAAATGTAATGAATCTTATGAAATCATGTGAAGGTCATATTTTATTCCAAATTCAAATAGAATACAAAAAGAAAAATATAGATTTATTTTTAGAACTATTATTTGTTGCATAGTGACATTATTTTTATTGCATTGTGACACTGTTTCGACAATTAATAAAAAAATAAATAAAATACCAGTGTTATTTTAATTTTATTTGGGATGCGATTAATCACTATTAATAGATTTTAGCAGATAACAAAAAATTCAACTAAAATGAAAATGAAAACTGGAAATATAAATAACAAATAAAAACTATAATACATAATACTAAAACAGCACCGGTTTCAACATCACAAAATCAAACAATCACGTCATTGCTTGAAATCAGAAGTTCATAAATAATCATATTTAACTAAACAAAACTACATTTCCAGTCAACCTCTTTGCCGGCAACAACAGGATAAAATACATGTCATAAACTGTACATTAAATGCATATCCTTTGTACCATTAATTTTGTAGAATTAGTTGATGTCTAAGTATATGAAACAGAGAGAAAGCCTAATGAAGTCATCCAGTGTCTTTTTTTCAACCCCAAATCACACAATCAACCAGTGCTCACTGACACATATTTGTAGGCAAACAAGCATTTAATTCATGTGTTTCACTGTTCAAAAACATTCATTTCAGCACCCGAAGCAGTGAATGACGTCACAACGACTGTGAAAGTTCTTACCTGTTTCTCACTCAGAGCTGTGATTTTCGCTTGGAGCTCGTGAAGTTGTTTCTTCAGATCTGCGTTCTATGAAGAGCAAAGATAAGCATAATAATCACTTCTTTTTGAAACCATGAAATTGCTGAACCTTTGTTTAATAAAATATTTATACACACCACCAAGCTGCCTTATTAGTATAGAAAATATAATACCCAGCCAGCCGTCAATCATGTTAAAGCTCTCAAACAAACCAGAGGATTATTTCTGAAGAGCAACGCCATAAAGAATATTTACCTGTGGATCCTGCTTCATTTGGGCAACAAGTTTCTATGGCAACAGAAAAGAAGACAAGAATTTGCAGTCAAAACTTCTGCCATCAGTTTTGGAGGGAGTTACAGACATGGTGTGCCATCTACAGGCCACATGTGGAACTACAGCCTACTGCACCTGCCTCATACTCAAACAAAAGCAGACTGAGCGGCAGGCAGCCTGCCAACGGCTTTCTGTAAGGGTAACTGTCCTCCAGCTACCAACGGTTTGTAGAGACAACGTTTAATGTGTTAATTTGGAACAAACATTTTACATTTGCAATGAACAAGTGTCATTTATATGAAAATTGTGAATTTCAGTTGATGATCCACTTAACATCAATCTTTGAGGGACAGATATATTAAAGAAGTGAAAAAGATGGGGGAGAGTGCACTCTCAGAAAAAAAAGGTACAAACGCTGTCACTGGGGCTGTACCTTTTCAAAAGGTACACTTTTGTACCTTTTAGGTACTAATATGTACCTTTAAGGTACCAATATGGACTGTTTAGGTACAAAGGTGTGCCTTTTGAAAAGGTACCGCCCCAGTGACAGCTTTTGTACCTTTTTTTTCCTGAGAGTGTGGGGTAAGCTTAAAAAAAAATTGTTCTTCCCCTAATTATATTTCAGGATATCTGCTATTAACTGAAATGACCATCTATAACATCAGGTAATACAAATGTCTAACATATATTATAGTGAGAGAGAAAATAAACTTAAAAAGCGGTCCCATCCACATTTTCATAAACCAGACAGAAAATGTAGTGAAACAGTATGAGAAGTAAAAGTTACTATCATTATTAGTTGGTCCACTTATACAATTTTTAATAATGTAATATTGAAAATATAACAAATTAAGCATTTAATAATTCATGATTATTCAATTTTCTTGATTTTATATATTTGGACAAAAGCACCTGCTAAAGGCATAAATATAAATATTTTAAAACAAATACATCGTTTTAAAATTAAACTCATTTCACCTAAAATGTACAAATTAATTTTATAAAAAGTTTCAAATCTCTCAACCACAACCTACCTGATGGACTTGTATTTCCACTTTCAGGGCCTCCTGTAATGTTTGCAATTCCATCATTGATCCAGTTCACCAGAAAGAGAGTCCCAGGAAACTTTCAGCCTGTCTAGAGAAATCAAACAAGAGAGGTTTTGCAGACTTTTTTTTCTATTTGATGTATTTAACCTTTATTTTGCAAGATGCTCTGCGGTTGACTTAATCCAATACCACCACGAGGGGGAACACAAGTCGGTATCTAATGTGGTTTGAGGGAAAAATGCACTTCTCGAGGCGTGATTCATGATGTCTCAGGTGGTAGTAAACAGACACGCTTTATTCAGTTCGCATTCCCAGAGCGATTCTGCAACTCTGCACTGCAAGAACCTCTTGTTTAAGTTCAAAAAAGTATTTTGGCCAAACGGGACTAAGAGGAGAAAAAAAAACTCAATGGAGGGTCTTGTTGAAAAGCAATTTTCTGGGAAAACTAGGGTTGGTGGAGGATAAAAATTTGTGACAATCGAGAAGATGGGCAGGACTGTTTGCCCTACGGACGAATCGAAACAACCTTGATGCTTAGTGTAACAGTGAGCGAAACGGAGGCAGTGTTACAGACATTCATTCACTCTCATTGATTTTGGTGTGTGGCCCTGTGCCAAGAGGACAATTATAACAGAGGCTATTAGAGGACTTACCAGCTGGCACTGAGACTGGTGTTCATGTGCTCTCTCCAACTCCCTTCACAAGATGAAACACACACACACACACAAACACAGCCTATTAGATGGGGGAGAGACACTCCAATTCCCTCTCTCTCTCTTATACAGTCTGTGTAAAAAGGGGCAACATTGCAAGCGCAGCATTCAGCGGGCTTCTAATTGCTCATCCCGTCTATGAACCCCACGACAAAAAAGTCCTGCATCCCTGCGCATCTCCCGGCATCTTCGCGGACCTAAAAATATCTTCTTCAAAACTCAAGCATCGGATTTGTCCTTTGTGTAGTTCTACCAAATGGAGTTCTGAGATATTAAGCGAAAGCCTGTCCTCGCTAGCGATGACATCTGTCATGACCAGTGTTGGGGAAAGTTACTTTTAAAAGTAATGCATTACAATATTGCATTACTCCCTAAAAAAGTAACTAATTACGTTACTTAGCTACTTTTTATGGAAAGTAATGCATTACGTTACTTTTGAGTTACTTTTTTAAATCTGGGCAGGGCATTCTTGTTTGTTTTTAATATAAAAAGTTCTTCTTTTACAAATGTAAAAGCCCCTTCACACCAAAAGTGAAATGAATACGCCTCAGGCTGAAAGAAATGTAAATTCACATCTGTACAGTAGAGGGCGCAGCTCAAACAAATTACATGAAGAATATGACGCAGGAGTAGAAAGTTCAACACTATTCAGCAATAACACAAATCAAACACAAATGTGTCATTTTTGCTTAGTATGGTTGAATTGGATCATCGAAGGTAGTAGCAAAGACATTGGTTAATAAATTGGGATTAAATACATAAATGATATTTGTCTTATTTAACATATCTAATTATTGCAGGTTTATATAATATTCCGAGTTTGCATTTGACTGTTCATATTTACACAGTAACATGTTTACACAGCGCACACAACGCCTCTGCACTTACTACCGATTTCTCTCAACATGGCAACACATGAGCTGTCAGTCAAGACGTGGGAAACAAAGTAACTGGAGTTACTTATTTGAAAAAGTAACTCCGCAGACGGGTATCTCAGGACCTTTAGCCTACAATGCACAGGAAACGACATCCTCTCAAATTGACAAGTGTATGAGTCACTCTGCCAGTCTTTGATCAAATAAAGTCTATAACACACATAGGGCTGCATGATAAATCGAAATGGAATCGAGATCGCGATTCGACAGAAGCTGCGATTGTCATGCGTATCTTTCAGTGAAGCACGGTTCTGTGATCAGCAGTAAATCTCCATCCAAAGGCTGTGGTATTTTCACATGCTTTCCGATGGAGAAGCATTTACTTCACAGAGCCATAGTTCACGGAGAAGCTATGCAAACAGCTGTCATTATCGCGAACGATTTCTTCGATTTCATAATCGTGCAAAAAAAATCAGACGATTTTAACTTGTCAGTGAACTACGGCTATGTGTAGTAAATTCTGCTCCATCTGAAAGCACGTGATGATGATTTCCTGCTAATTACGGAACCGGCTTTACTAACAAAATGCGCATGACAATCGCATTCGATTAATCGTGCAGCCCTAAACACACAACTATATATTAGGATCACTTGAACTTTAAGAAGAGAACTGTGTCAGCCACAAAAATTGGGAATGATTATGAAAACCTAAGTTGATTATGTACATTTTCTTCATTTTAAAAGCACACTGTCCATATTTATAATATACTAAATTATAACAATTCTTGAAAACTAATATTAACTAGCGAAAATATATAAGCTGAGATGGCTTAGTGGTTAAGCATCTCTACTACTAACTACCAGATAACAATACAATACATAAACAATACCCCCACCCCACCCCCAAAAAAAACATTTTTAAATATCCAAAACCTATACCAAGTCTCTGTAAGAATTTACAGAAAGTCACATGATAATTATTAGGGATGGGCATTTTTAAAAAAATATTGTTTTTGAATATTTAAGCTCATAAAATAACGAATATTCCTTTATTTAAATTACGTTTAAGGAGAAAGACGTTATTTTTTAATAACAAGCTGAACAAGCTTATGATTAGCCATTATACACAACAATGTTACATTATATCTCAAGGTTTTCTTTTAGTTGAAAATGTGTGTAAACAAAATAAATAAATAAATATAAATATTAGTGTAGACAGGGCCGTCCTTAGGGGGGGTGCAACTGGTGCCCCGTGGTGAACAGACCGTTCGTATGACACTTAAGGGGTGATTTCCCCTTACCTAAGGGAATAACTTAAGGGTGTTGCATATAATCCCTTAAATGGTTCTCTTTAGGCGCTCGCACACCCG
>NW_015554128.1:84367-94569 GCF_001515605.1 Sinocyclocheilus anshuiensis
CCCACTGTATATATATATATATATATATATATATAGAGAGAGAGAGAGAGAGAGAACATAAGCATTCAAGCAGAGCAAACGGGAAAAGTAAAGCAGGCCGTGCCAATTACTGTACAGAACGTGCATACACTCGAGCCGGCTTATGCTTATATTGTTTCACATGTTAATGTTGAGAAAAACAATAATATCCATATGCTCGGGTGAAAGTTGGCTCCTCAGTCTGATAACAATAAGACGTTCCAGAGACACAAATATAACGGAGTGCTAAGCAAAGTTTCTTACAGCGCTGTGTGTTTTCTGTTCTTAAACCACACTCCCTCCAGGAAACTTAAAAGAAGCACATGTCTCAAGATCATCTTCTCGGCTCACTCGGGTACAGCTGCGCTTACCTGCAGTCATGAATGCAGTGATGGACAGCTGTTTTGGTGTTTGGATTTCATGTGATTTCTCATTGTGGTGGTGATATTATGATAACTCAGTTTCACTGATTCATTTGATCAGAAGTAATTCCATTTTGTAAGATAATTTAGTAAGATACTTTTTATCAAAGTAATTCCAAACTTCATGAGGCAAACAACGACATTATGTGATCAAATACAATCAACTTGTTAACACGCTCCACAATTAATTGCACAGCAAAGCAACATGTAGTTAAATTTCGATTAATGTTTTTATTGTTCAAATAAAAATCACAGATCGAATATTCGACTATTTGTGCACACCCTTAATTATTATTATGATTATTAAATAGTAACAATGTAAGTATTAAAGTAAATAATAATAATAATATCATAACTGAACTCATGAAACGTTGGTAAGAGGTACATTACCCTGAAATAGCCAGGGAAAAGTGAACTAAGTATTTTGTCATCGATGCCATAAAAGAGATTTATGTTGAATCATGATGCTGACTGGCTTTTTTAAAATGGGTGTCTTAAAACCCTGCATATTAAATATAAGAAGAAAAAAAAAAGAGGACAACATTAGCATTTATATAATGAAAAATTAATATATTTACATTTGAGTTTACAACTCATATTAGGCTATTATTTGCAATAGGAAAGCTATACAGTACAGTAACGGGACTTTTCTTGTCTCTGTAAAGATTTTGGTGACCTGTTGCAATGTTCTTTGTAAAACTGTACAACCAACCCAGATCAAATCTATATCCCAGAATAAAACTTTTAGTTGTAGTTTGCTGAATATATAATGTACTTTGTATTTAAAAAAGTAAAACATAGCAATATGAATTACACAAAAGTGAGAATAAGTTGAAACAACATATTACTGTAATCAATCAGGTACATTGTACAACAAAATATTATTACGCCACATAAAAACTAAGCATTTTATTTAAAAGAAATACCCTATTTGTGCACACCCTTAATTATTATTATTATTATTAAATAGTAACAATGTAAGTATTAAAGTAAATAATAATAATAATATCATAATTGAACTCATGAAACGTTGGTAAGAGGTACATTACCCTGAAATAGCCAGGGAAAAGTGAACTAAGTATTTTGTCATCGATGCCATAAAAGAGATTTATGTTGAATCATGATGCTGACTGGCTTTTTTAAAATGGGTGTCTTAAAACCCTGCATATTAAATATAAGAAGAAAAAAAAAAGAGGACAACATTAGCATTTATATAATGAAAAATTAATATATTTACATTTGAGTTTACAACTCATATTAGGCTATTATTTGCAATAGGAAAGCTATACAGTACAGTAACGGGACTTTTCTTGTCTCTGTAAAGATTTTGGTGACCTGTTGCAATGTTCTTTGTAAAACTGTACAACCAACCCAGATCAAATCTATATCCCAGAATAAAACTTTTAGTTGTAGTTTGCTGAATATATAATGTACTTTGTATTTAAAAAAGTAAAACATAGCAATATGAATTACACAAAAGTGAGAATAAGTTGAAACAACATATTACTGTAATCAATCAGGTACATTGTACAACAAAATATTATTACGCCACATAAAAACTAAGCATTTTATTTAAAAGAAATACCTATAAATGTATCAACAGACAATCATGGAAATTATTTAATTCAACTGTTAACAACTGATTCATCTGAGTGTTGAGAATGAATAAACTTAAGCAAACTGATATAAGATGGCTAAAAAAAATAGACGACATAAGGGTAATGTGAATTATTGTCCATTATAAATAGTATCCAGGCCTAGATGAGGTAACAGAATATCACAACTACACCTGACAGGACACAAGTTATAGGACTAAAATACTTCCAGTGTCATGTTACATAAGCCAATACGTTTTGTTTTGCATAACTGCTTGATATTAATGAATTGCATCAACAACAAAACTCCTGTGTATATTTCAATGGAGTTTCTGAGTATTATAAAGGAATTCGATCCATTACGTACATTGGTACGTGGAATCATAAATACCCAAAAGATCTGACTACCACAGTGCAAACATTAAAAGTGAAACTACCTGGATAAAGAAATCAAAACCTAAAGAAAAAGAACTCAACATTTCAGATGAGGGTGTAAACGCATTGTAAAGTTTCTCAAACAAGTGAATATCAAAATATACACATAATGAAAGCAAAACATGAGCAGAAAAACAAAGCAGATAGAAAGTTAATCAATAGCAATAAACAACATGTTACTAAAATTTGACAAACATCAACAATCAGTTGAAAACTATGATTCTAAATCGGTTGAAAAAGCACCTACATTTCAAACAAGGCTTTACAAAATGATCCAGCTCTACAATAGTGTGCAAAACACTCTGACAGAGAAGTTAAGGTGCAGTTTGACCCCAGATTATCCTGAGCTATACATGAAACCGGCCTTTAGTTCTGTACATCTGATCAGGGATGTGCAAATGACAGGAAAAGTTAAGCAGCACTTTGAATAGGCCACTATTATAAACCTCAGGGAAACACGGAAGATGATGCCCAAAGTGTTTACCGACAGCATACTTTCACAACGATTCACAAAGGAGGGGGAAATGCATGTTTGATCCACTACAATATGAGGGTAAAAGCGTTGTGAGTTTCTTTTCCACTCTCTAAAATAATCTGCTTGTAGTTGGTACAAGCTAAAACACATCAGCTCCAATAACTCAACCTCCACCAACCAAAAAAAAAAAACAACATAAAAAAAACACTTTCTAAACAAACAACAAAATCGCAGTGTTTTAAAAAGCATCACTTTATCACCCACCCACTACAAGCCCAGACACTAAAAGCCTCGAAAACTACCAAAATAGGAGTGAATCTTTTTTTTTTTACAAACCTGCTGCTGGATATAAGGAGCTTTCATATTGTGCTACGGCTAACTCTGCTAAAGCTAACAGGCCAACAGCACAAATTACAGTTAGATGGACTCGACTGAGCCGCAACCACTAATTCAAGCCATGTATGAGCAAAAGATCTTCATTCTACCTTCTCTTATCCCCTCTCTGCCATCGGAAACACTGTTTCCACTGAGCTGGAAACAACCGTTGCGGCAACAATGTATCCAGCGAAGTTTAAAATGTTACAAAATAACAAAACGCGCGGAACGTTCGGTTCACGCGCTGCACTTAGAAATACACCACTCAACTCCTAGAAATAAGCGGAAATTCTGATCCAAAATCATCGGGATCCTGACCTCTCTACCAACCCGATCGCGACGGGGTTTGGATTCGGAAAAGCGACGAAGAGTCTATGAACGATTAAAGTCCAAAAACGAGGCGCATAAAAGTTGCAATAATAAAAAAAAGATCCCAAGGTGCACTTACCCTCCTCTACTCACTTGAGCAGTAGTGCCTCTCTCTCTCCCCACAAATTATTTAAATAAATATTTACAAACACTCCGAGATCTCGGTCCGATCCGATCCCTCACATAATAGCTGTAGTGGGGCTCTGGGCTGAATTTAGCTAGGTTAACGACCTTATTTTTTGTTTGTTTAATTTTAACTTGTGTGTGTAAAAAAGAGAGAAACTGAGATACAAAACAAGAACTCTTCTTCAATCTCATTCACCACAGCCGCAGCACCCGACGATTCATCCGCACAGGAAGAGGGAGACGAAGGGGGAAGGAAAAGTAGCCGTCAAAAAGCACAAATACTTCAAACATCCATCCAAACGATTCAGAAACATCGTGATTACTGTAAAAGTACGCGTGCTTAGTGTAAAAGTGGACGTGGAGTTACCTCAAAACGTGTTTGGGAAGAGGACTATTTTTTGTGACGGTACGGCGAATTTATTTCACTTTGCCTAAGGAACAGCGGTAGTGCGTCTCCCATTGCCTAGGGAAAAACCCGGATGTAAACTCGGCGAAACTCATCTGGACAAGAGAAGTGGCAGTCTAACTCACTCAAACTCATGGATATACACTCACAGCCAGCAAAATACGTTTTTTTTATTAGCATATTGATTATATATGCATATTACCATAAACAAACACAAAATAAATGTTTAATTCAAATATACAGTAATATAACTGGTTAAATTATGCAAACAATATGCATACATTAAAAAGTGCCAGACTGTAATAAAATAAGGAAAAGGTGCTGCTTAACGAATCTACCAATATTATAAGCTATTTATTAATGACAATATTATATGCTCTAACAAAATTTCACATTTTACATTTATACACTGCACTATGCCTACAGTTTTGTTTAAAGTCATAAAATAATGAAAGCCAAAAACTTTAATTTGACGTATATTGAACTTCCCCAATAATAGTATTAATAACTATAAAATATTCTATTTTTTTCTATTCTACTGCCATTAATATATATATATCACTTACAAAACCATATGTAGTTCTTTTTATGAAATGTCCTCGCATATGAGTTAGTGACGTGACACTCTTTTTTATGACATTTTTGAGACTTAAAGAATGATTTGAATTCCCCTTTTCTATGACTAACGTGTTTTCAGTTTCTGATTTTTTTGTTGCTGCAAAACTTTACGTTAAAAAGAAACACAACACTGTCCCAGCACTGTAAAAAGTTACATTAAAAGGCAGACATTCCTGAAAATGCCGATATAAGTCATTTATCATAATCTTTTATAATTATTTCTCTAAAAAGTAAGCAATTAAAAAAAAAAAAACATTGTTAATATATGAAAAACTTCTGTCTGCTAATTCAAAGTCAATGCAACTGCCAAGAAGCCATTTTGTTGCCATGTGATAAAAAAACCTCAACAAAGATCAAGTTTAAGAAAAGAAAAGAAAGAAAATGAACATTTTGCTATTTTTTATAGCCAGTATATATATATATATATATATATAATTTTGGACATTCTTATTTATAATTTGACACTTATACAAAACATTATTGTTACATGTATAAATAGGATCCAGACAAATGCATCTTTTTTATTTCTATCCCCTTTCACACTGAAATATATACACCCAGTTCCAACTCCTCTTTATGAATACTGTCAATCCACAACATATTTTCAAATATGAAATGTAAATACAAATGTACAATAAATGTCCTTATCAATACTACAGAAATCACAGGTGTAGCTGATCTATATTCAACTAAACGTTCAGTACAACATGTTTCACTGGATAAAGCGCCAGCAAAAGTGACTGCATCCCCCCATCCAGACCACCATGTCTGCCTGACTCCACTTCACTCCCCCATAACCTAACATCAAGTCAAAGTAAATGCCGCTGTCACATACGACTCAATGCGTTTCATAGCTGTTCTTTGATCAAACCGAGCACACGTGCACCGCCGCCACGACGCTTTATATCTGTTAACAGAGTAAGAAATAGATTTACAGAATATTCTACGCAAGCGAATGCTCCTACCATGTTATGAAAGAGGTGGCCGCTCCGTTAACCAATGAAATTGTCAGGAGTTAACAGTTTTTTTCTGGGCCGCCATGACATATTTTTGAGGCTGCTCGAAATAGGCTTTTGTTGTTGTTGTTGTTGTTGCTGCTGAATTTGTGCTGAATCAACACACCGTGAATCAAAAGGATTGTGCTGTGTGGCAGGTGTCTGTAAATGTAGGAGCGGTAGAATTTGCTTCAAATACTTAAAACGAGCTTTTGAGGAACTTAACTCTCAGTTTGGGGCATTAAACTCGTCATACATTGCGTTGCAACGCGCGTTTAAAACCATTGAACGCAAATCTCGCGAGAAATAAACAAACATCATCTGTGGATTAGCTCGAGTGGATAAAACAAACGATGTAGAAGAAAGTATCCCTACCTAAAATGTAAAGGAAAATATGAACGTTATCTTATAAACTATACAATATAAACAAAATCGAACAAATGTGAACGAGTTGTTTGGCAACAATCTCCCCATCACTAGTGATGATCAGCTCAAATATGAAATGAAATAACAGTGGCGTATCTAATCATCATGACTCTTTTATTCTCCACTCTGTTCTATCATATATTGCTGCCACCTGTCACTAGTCTCAAGATGTCCAATTTAATAATGTTCAGCTGCAAAGCTCTAAATGCCACTTTCAACATCACACATAGACCCTAAAGTCAGGCTGCACATTTAAATCTAAAATCGATCTTGAAATATATTGGGAACTTCGATTTGCTTCAAAACTTCAAAGTAGCTTGACGCTTTTATTATTTTGCCTCTGTATGTCCAATTTACTGAATAAGGATAAACTAAAAAAGAAAGAAAGAGAAAAGTTCATTAGTATTCAAATGTAAAATTCTACACAAACAGCAGTGCAAATGACGTATTGTAGTTTCATCCATCATAGCATTTTTCTCTAAAACCTTCTGCTGTTACCACATCATTATTCAGTCTGTCACGTTTCTGCAGTCATTTATATTCCATGTAAACAGGAGATGCTGTGAAATGTAATGCACTTTACAGCCTAGCTTGAATGTTTTGGCACATTCATAATATGATGAATAGGACATCTTGGCCTTCTCAGCCTTGTGTAAAGCGTTTTGTCTTTTGTGAACAGTAGATGGCGCCATTGCACTTGCTAAAACTCACGCCTCAACGAATTAATGAAGTGCTTTCTTGCTCATTTGTGGCACGTGTAATCTAAGAGCCAATTGAGGCTCTC
Source organism: Sinocyclocheilus anshuiensis (assembly GCF_001515605.1). Taxonomy (NCBI): domain Eukaryota; kingdom Metazoa; phylum Chordata; class Actinopteri; order Cypriniformes; family Cyprinidae; genus Sinocyclocheilus; species Sinocyclocheilus anshuiensis. The sequence goes on from NW_015554128.1 coordinate 91,412, forward strand.
AGGTGGTACAAAAAGCACAATGTGGTATGGTACAAAGAGTACAGACGACTATTAATGTTCTCGATTCAGCAGCAGTGGTATACATTTCTCTCTCACCTACACACTTTTTGCACTCGTATACTGTCGTAACCAGTGTCAAGGTTACGTGTAGGCTACACGTAAATACGTGAATCTGTCTAGTGTCATATGGTGACCAACAGGCGGCGCTATTGTGCAACAGTCGATCTTCATAAATGGTACACTCAGTAATTTTTTGTCTAATTAAAATATTTTTACCCTAAATAAATTAATAAATTTTTAAAAATGTCCTTAAAACCACAGTCACATGAGATAAAGGCTATAAACGGCTGTTTAATTTTAAATGGCGCAAGTCGCTAGCTCGTGGTCATTTTGCGATCACGTGACCGCCGACAAACTACTCAGTTTATCTCGTAAACACCCAGCGCATAAAAATTAAATGAATAAAAATTACTGCTTGTACCTTTTACTGTAGTCTAATAAAAAGCTTGGTCTATTAGCAGTGGATTGCAGAGGTGTAAAGAGTACCTGAAAACCATACTTGAGTAAAAGTAGCCTACAGATACATTAGGCCTACAGTGAAAATTACTCCATTACAAGTTACAAGTCACCAATTCCAAAACAACTTGAGTAAAAGTCTTAGAGTGTCTGATTTTAACAGTACTTAAAGGCATAATATGTAAGATTTTTTTATTAAAATATCCAAAAACCACTAGAACAGTGTTATATATTTTGCTCACTTGTGTACTTACATTATCCCAAATGTTTTGAAGAATGTTTAAATCCAGAGATATAAGCAATTTTAACTAGTGACACGGACCGTGTCCATAGTGTCATTGTGTCACCTGCTAATGACGTCATAACCCCTCGATTTCCGGTTTTGTTTTGTAAAAAACATGGAAACACCAAAGACGCTTTAATATGTTGTGTGTTTTATTAGATCGGTGACGACCGCACAGAGTAGCATTATAACAGAACTTTCAAATGTATCTAGTATGATAAAACAGCACTGCTATAACCCACATACGCACGACCGGAAGGAGTGGAAGCGGTCGACTGTGGCATAATAATTCGATGGCATTTCGAGCCGTGTGTCACGCTCGTTCAGCGGCCTCGTTTCGCTTTGACGGCTTTCAGCCTCACCCTGCTTCATTCTACTACATTAATAAATCATTAGCTCATCCATGAACATGATATGAGACGACAGACGACAACTCCCATGATTCCACACTCAGTCACGGCGTGATCAAACTACGCCTTTGTTTGTTTTGAATACGCGCCCTCTAGTGGCGAAAACTTACATATTGTGCCTTTAAGTATTTTACTTATACTAAATATAGGCTCAAAGATGCACTGGTCAGAGTGACATACCAGTGAAAAACAAGAAAGAGCTGATTTGTGAGGAGAGCAATCACGTTTATTTTCTAAAACCAAAATATATATTTTTTTTTTCAAAATTGAAAAAACAAAAAACAATATCCTTCAAAAAGGTCTCTTCAGTATTATGGGTAAATTAAATAATGTTAAGTAAAATTTCAAAGCCTTTTGCACTGGATGTGCTGGTTTCGGCCTTATTGCCGACTGCAGTCATGTCCTCATCTCACACTTGCTAAGGAACTCGCATTCACGCCTTGTTGACAAGTTTGGGTGAGTAAGGGCAAAACGCACAAGATGTTGTGCTTTCAGTGTCACTTCTTTTGTAGCAGAAATAGACTGCTGGAGAAAAAGCTAGGGTTACACTTTGTTTTAAGGTGTCCTTACAGTGTAATTATACATATACAGTGGTGTGAAAAAGTGTTGGCCCCCTTCCTGATTTCTTATTTTTTTGCATGTTTGTCACACTTTAATGTTTCAGATCATCAAACTAATTTAAATATTACACAAAGATAATGCAAGTAAATACAAAATGCAGTTTTTAAATGATGATTTCATTTATTAAGGGAAAAAAGCTGTCCAAATAAAAAACAGGAAGGGGGCCAACACTTTTTCACACCACTGTAAGTACTGAGTAATATTAATTAATTACATGTACTGTATGGTTAGGGTAAGGATTTGGTTTGGCTCAAGGTTACTGGCATGTAATTATGCATAATTAATTGTTATTATAATAGTAAGTACATGTAACGTGTAACGGACACCTTCAAATAAAGTGTTACCGTGTTTTGCTATACAATATGAACACAATAAGTGCACTACTAATTTTATCCAAAAAGATACTCAAGTACAGTAATTAATTACATTTATTCAAATACTTTACACCTCTGGTGGATTGCTCTGTATCTGTAGTCACACTGATGTCTCTGCAACAGCATTGATTTGTGAATTCTGACATTTTACAACTGCCTGCAGATAAAGATATCTTCATCATAATTGGGGCTTTTATAAATATAACAGATGTTCAAAGATGTTATATTGCCATATAGTTAACCTGCCCGTAACTTGATTTAAAGGGATAAATCACCCAAAAATGAAAGTTCTGTCATCATTAACTCAACCAAACAGTTGACGGTAGCCACTGACTTCCATAGTATGGAGAAAGAAAAATACTATGGAAGTCAATGACTACACCGTCAACTGCATGTTGGTTTACGAACATTCTTCAAAATATCTTCTTTTGTGTTCAACAGAATAAAGAAATTCATACAGGTTTGGAATCATATTGCCATCCAACCAGTCGTATTATATTAAAACAGTCTATATTTAAAGGCCTAAGGACTAATCCGACCTAAAACATATTTGCGAACCACAAGGTTTGTTTCAGATCCAGCTTGAATGACCTGCTGATGTCTGTTTTGTGCCCATCTATTGTTCCTGTGGTTTAATTGTAATGGACACACAATCAAACAGTTTTTCTCTTTCTCTCTCTCGCCTCTTGATGTTTTTGATGAATCTAAACAGGTCACTGTAATCAGCACAAAATCAAAAGCATCAAATGACATTAAACCAGCCTTTCAGGCTAAATGAGATCCCAGAGTTCCTCCTTTGTAGTATAATTTTGTTGTAGATGACACAATAGCTTACATTCAGCAGAGCTCTATGAGTCTATGCAATAGAGAAGTAGATAGATAGATAGATGATAGACAGACAGACAGACAGACAGACAGATAGATAGATAGATAGATAGATAGATAGATGATAGA
>NW_015554128.1:94674-123594 GCF_001515605.1 Sinocyclocheilus anshuiensis
GATAGACAGATAGACAGACAGACAGATAGATAGATAGATAGATAGAAAAAAGGAAAGATAAAATGGTAGATGTGTCTTCAGGCATTATGTGACCGTACAGTCACATCACTCACTTTCCATATGTCGTTTAGTAGCGGGTGGTCTGCTTGTGTATAGGGGGGATGTTTTGTCAGAACAAAGAGTTTTCCAGCAACACCTGTTCTGCAACATCAAAACCCGCGTCTCTAAATAACTTTGAATTCATCAGGCAGGACCAGGTTAGTGTCCTGGCTCAGCCAGACCTCAAAGCGGACTGACATGAAAGCTGACGCATAAAAGGAAATGAGCTGTGGCTCACAGAGGTCTGTTGCAGACAGCAGTTAGTTTCACCAGTCAAGTCAAAATTAAACTTAAAACTAGTATTACATTTACATTTAGTCATTTTGCAGACGCTTTTATCCAAAGCGACTTACAATTGGGGGATACATAAAGCGATTCTTCTTAAAGAGGCAAACAGATACAGGAAGTGCTTGTAATACCAAGTTTCTAGACATTGTTCAAATAAGTACAAGCTAGAAAGAGAAGGAATAAATAAAGAGAGAGAATTTTTTTTTATTATTATTTTTTTTTTATAATGATGATGATGAAGTCAAGTAGCTTCGAAAGAGATGAGTTTTCAGCTGTCGCTTGAAAATTGTCAGGGATTCAGCATTCCGGATAGGGGTGGGAAGATCGTTCCACCAGCCAGGAGTGGTGAACGAGAATGTTCTGGAAAGTGATTTTGAGCCTCTCTGTGATGGTACCACGAGGCGTCGCTCACTAGCGGATCTCAGACTTCTGAAGGGGATGTAGATTCGTAGTAGTGAGTGGAAGTAGGCGGGTGCTGAGTCTGTGGCTGTTCTATGTGCAAGCATCAATGTCTTGAACTTGATTCGAGCCGCGACCGGTAGCCAGTGCAAGGAGATAAAGAGAGGTGTAACATGGGCTCTTTTGGGCCCATGTCTATTACATGTGCAAGCATAGACAAAGTTAAACTACTGTAGGAAGGCTGGGCCAATCTATAGTTGCTTTTAGAGTTGAACCTTCCCATCTCATCACTTGCTAAAAAAGGCTTGTGACGGGCGAGAACATTTTGACCGCAAATGTGTCATCGTCTCTACCGCTGTAACAGGAGCTGAATGAATGAATGATAGATGTGAGGCAGTTTGGTCAAAATGATCAGTGATTGATTCAAAATGTGTCTGAAAATATTACACCAGCAGCACCATTTTTCTAGAGATGATAAGTGTTTGCAGGCCAGTGGATGAATTCTTTGCCATCTGATTTGTGTTGAGTTACCTCAGATAAACCTCAGATAGTTGGGATTATAAGAAACTTATAAAGTGAGAAAACTGAGAAATACTGTCCTAATTGGTCTTGGTTGCTACAGCTAAAGGAATCAGACATAGATTTTAAAAGTTTACATCCAGCAAGGATGCAAATAATCGATCAAAAGTGACAGTAAAGACTTTTAAATTGATACAAAAATATCTATTTCAAATTAAGGCTGTTCATTGAACTTTCTATTCATAGAAGAAACCTGAAAAAAATGTATCAGTTTCTAGAAAAATACTGTATGAAGCAGCACAGCTCTTTTCAGCATTGATCACTGAAATCTTTCTTGAGCAGCAAATCAGCATATCAGAATGATTTCTGAAGGATCATGTGACACTGAAGACTGGAGGAATGATGCTGAAAATTCAGCTTTGCATCACAGGAATAAAATTACATTTTAAATCTAAAAATAAAAAGCAGTTATTTTAAATTCTAATAATATTTAATAATTTTACTGTATTTTTGATCAAATAAATGCAGGTGAGCATAAGGGATGTCTTTCAAAAATATTAAAAAGTCGACTCAACTTTTGAGTGGTAGTGTAGTGTAAAATTGACATTTTTCATGTAAAATTCTGTATAAATATGGAAATAAAGAAAAAGACCGTTTAATTTCAGTGATAATCTATATTCTATTCAAATGGTAATACTTTTACAATAAAATATTTGTAATTTGTTTTGTAACTACAACACATCACTTTATAATTTGCATAGCCTCACATATTATTATAGTTTGTTTACATTTTTTTTTTTAATTGTAGTATCAGTTATGTACATTGGGGTATATATTTTTTTGTTTACATTTTTACAATAATTTATATTTATGTGCCACCTAACTGATATTCATCTGCCGTGTTTTTATATTCAACCTATCGATCTTATAGTTGGCATAGTTCCTTCTAATCACTAATAATCACAAATACACATCAGAATGCGTTAATGCGTTGTGTTATGCACCAGCGCTTCACCTCTATGAAACATAACATATGTGTGATGGTGTGTAATGTATATCTCCCCCGCATCAGTCGTCCTGCATTGTTTGGTATCAATAGCAGTTTATAAATAACACTGACAGAGTTGTCTGGTGAAAGTACCGATGCGTTTCAGGAAACGCCGACCTGCTCGGCTTTGTGAGGTGTCACTAGGGTTTTAATCTCCGTTTAGGCTAAAAGAGCTGCAATCAAATTAACTGACAAGAACTTCTGCACATGATGTGTTGTTTCTGTGCTCACTTAACCAAATGAATGCTCAAATTAGACTGAATGCTAGAAGTGCCGCAGCTAAAAGATATTTTACACTCTCTGCCTCTTTTGTGGAGATTTCGAGTAGTAGTAGTAAGGATGAAGTTTGTGTACATTTATTATATAATACATTATTATATAATATATTCAGTATATTCTTTCTTTTTGTTATCATTCCTTTCTAACTTTTTCCGTCCCTTCCTTATTTTCTGCTATTTTTGGTCTCTTGGTTTCACCTAACTTCTTTTCTATTTCTTTCTTTCTTTCTTTCCTCCCACTTGTTGTCTATTTTCCCTACCTGAGCAGCCCAGTATGTTATCTAACAGTGTGTAGGAGGGTATTACATCCACATGCTTATGAATATCATCTCATCCTGGATGGTCCATAGCAGAAGAGCTCTTCTCATGTTCTCTGCTGCAGGTGGAGATCGGAACACGTGTGAAATGTTGTGAACTTTAACCTCACCGGTACTAGGACAAAGTTAACACTGCCGTGTCCTCTCACTCAACATTCCATAGGCATATTTCAGCCACTCTGTCTGCATAACTTTCTTACCTCAGTTAAAGTGAATCTCAAACAGAGCATCTCTGAGCCATTTTTCACCCTAGAAAAAAAAATCTCTTTACTTTTGGGTTGGAAATCTCTTTAGATTCTCTTCTGATTACCGTAATACAAAACTGCCTGGAAACAATTTGGCATAAATGAAGTTCATATACTTTAAAAGGCTTCAATACTTTAAAATGTACTATATTATAATGTTTTTTTTTGTATTATGGTAAGGATAATGATACAAGAATGAGAATTTTGGTGGAAATGTGTTTAACTGTCATATAATGATACAATGCAAAAATATATATTTATGCAGAAATATATTTCTTTAAAAAATGTATTTGTATTTTTACTTTATTTTGGAGTTGAAATATGGCAGTTATTTAATATTATTTATATACAATTATAGCATTTATTAATATTTTAATAGCTTTTATTTTTGTATTTTACATTTTTTATTTAGATATTTATATTTAAATTTTTTATTTATGTTTTTAATTTTAGCACTTTTAGTAATTTTGTTATGTGCTTTTGACATTTTTATTAGTTTTTTTTTTTTTTTTTTTTTTTACAGAATTTTCACATATAGCTTTCATTTATTTTTATTTCAGTTTTAGTAATTTTACTACATCAAATTCAAATTCTTACCGTTAGTTACCAAGGCAGCATTCCTCATTTTTAGTTTTTCATCTAATATGTATATAATTGATTTCATTTTGGTTTTATTTCAATTACAGAAAATGTTTTTAATAGTTTTAGATTCAGTTTTAACAACACTGAAATATAATCATGATCACGTTCTTAACAGGCTTGGTTAGATTTACAAATGTGGTTTTAGTATTGGGTTTTCGTGCCATTTCACTTTGCCAATCCATTTCATGATCAAACTAGATGCTTAAATCCAATTACATACCAACATTTAGACAGTTGACGACAGCAACTGAGCTGCCAATGAACTCTAAAAAGTGTGCATTTCATCCCTTTTAGGTGAAGTAACTGAGCTGAAACAGAGCTGCAGTTGCAGCTCAAGACCGTTTGTGTGTGTGTGTGTGTGTGTGTGTGTGTGTGTAACAAACTCGTATATGAGCCGATGCCTGGATGTAGTCCCTGCATAGCGTAGTGAGAGCAGCGTGGGCCTCGCTCCACCCATCTTTATGTAAAGTCTGAGTGGGAGGGAAGCCTGATCCGCTCTTCTGTTCCAGAGTGAGAACGGTACTGCAGAAACACAAGGGATGATGACTTAGTCCAATGTGAACAAAACCACCTACTCTGAAGATATAATTCCGAAAAACTCCTGCCGTACTCTCCTTTTGCACTTTGACCCTTTATATTTGAAGATGTAATCACAAAAACCTTCCTACCCTAGTAGAAACGTATTATGCAATACCATCATTTAAAATTGTGTGCACTGACGAAGGCTTCCTGTGGTGGTTTACCACAGAATCATTCACCAGTTTCTTTAATCTACCAATAGATGGTGACACACTCCTGTCCTAACCTGGACCAGTGAAGGGAGAACGTGGTGTGGGGGAGGTGTTAGAGACAGAAGACCTGATAAAAGTCTGTGTTTGAACATGAATGAGTCAGTCAGGGGCGGTAAAGCTCTCAGTGTGAGGGGCAGGTAGCCACACGTCTAGGAGTCCTACACCTGTTTGACACTTCCTGGATTGTGCGCACATGCCTGGTGCAAGTGGAGAAAGTGAAACAAAGAGAGAGTTTGCTTGGAGGGAAGCTTCTTGCCAAACAGACAGCTGAGTTGCAGTAGGTGAGCTGCAAAGCAGGAGGAAGACAACTGGCTGCAGCTCATGGATGAGAAAAGAAGGGACGTTATCTGTCAAAGCTGTCGAGATCTACTTCCTGGTGCTGTGTCGTTCTGCACGACTGCCTGACTAAGCCGTACTGAAGTAAACTGCTCGTGGAGTGTGCTTCCACTTCTGAACCAAAGGTTTCCCTTGTATTGCGTTTCATCTGCTATGGAGACATTGATGGACTGGCTTCCTGTGACCTTCGTGTGTGAAGTTGTGACAAGTGAAGTCAGGTTGCACATCTGAAATGGAGCAGTCGAATTGGCACCCTGAGGAAGAGGTGGAAGGACTGTCCCGACCCCTGGACGGCGAAAACCCCAGAGGTCCAGATTCAGCATCCTCGTCTTGTTCAGACCTGTCCATCACAACCCCTGCAGCTCAACCTTGTCCCAACAACACCAAGAGCTTCTCTGGACTGCGGATCTTTGGTAGAAGGTGGGTGAGATGTTTGAGCTCTCGTATGGACTCTCAACTTCAGGGTCGGTTTCGCTTTACTCCAAACATTCATGATTGGAACAGCACGAAGTCTGTTTGAAATTCGTCCTTTTATAGGTCCATTTATAGGCTATTTTTATTTGATGGATTCTTAACTTCAATTTTTAAATGAAAATAATAGCATTTTTAAGCAAGGCCAAAAGTGGCTATTTTATTTTATTTATAAGCTATTTGATTTATTATTGTATTTTATTGACTCAAATTCAATGTTAAAATGAACATGATTTAAAAAAAAAAAAAATGTAAATGCCAAAAGGAAATATTGTACGTGTTTGAAACTTGTGGTGTTCTCTTCTCTTTCATTAAATCAAACATTTGTGACTGAAACCACACGTCCGATGTCTATTTGCAATTTAAACTTGCGTTTTGCTTGGACCAGCCCTGTGGTAAAAGGCACCACCTGATGTCCTGGGGTCATGAAATCCGTGACTCTCCATCTTTCTAGGAAACACTTTGTGAAACACTTTCCCAAATCCTTCAATGTAACAGTTTCTGCTTAAAAACATTAACTCGTAACTCCCATGACATCACCTCGGCTTATTTTAAAGACGTGCGCTTTCGAAATTTCATCAGGCGTCTAAATTAATCCTACGATCTCCTGTGGCTCCCTGGAAATAGATGCCTTTAATGGATTAGAGAAGCAATTAATTACGCACTATAATTGTCCGACCTGTTGGGAGAACAGCGTATACCTGTGCTCCGCACTCCTGACCTCATGCACCTCAAGTTGACTTAGATCTGTGATTTCAACTGGTTTTACATTGTGTGTGTACCTGCGAAAGACTAAGACAAGGCATTAATAATATGAGGATGTGAAATAGCAGAAAAAAACGGAAGTGTGTTTCTTTTTGTATCTTTTCATCTCAGCACTATCTTTTCACAACTGATGACTGACGATTCTGACATGGTTTGCATTTTTGCATTGTCCAGAATTGTCCCCTTAAAAGCAAAAATAAAGTTTGTTATTATTATTATTATTCTAAAACACTGAAAAAAGTTTCTTTTAGGGTTAGTGAGTTTAGATAGTTAGCTAGTGCAACCTTAAAAACTGGCCTGTATTGACCTCCAAATGGCCAGGTTTTATTGTTGATGGTTTAATTCTATTCTTCTTTCAAAACCGTTGACTTAAATCAGATATAATGACTTCTGCTCTTTCACAACTTTATGTTCTTTAATATAAAAGTGCCAAAAGGGGTGTTTCACAGTGATGCTACTGAAAAACTATTTTGGGTTCCCCAATGAACCTTAAAATTTTCTTATTGCATCAGTGAGCATTTTAATAATCACAAGAATGTTTTTCACTATAAAAAACCTTGAAACCCAAAGGTTCCATGGATGTTAAACGTTCTTCATGGAACCATCAAAGCCAATAAAGAATCTAGAATTGTTCAAAGCTGGACTGACTGATTGGAATGTGTCATTTTGGATTTAGTGGTAAAAGTTGGTCCTGCAGCCTCAGAACTGTGGACTCCCTGTGTCATTTCCTGTTTAATATGGACATTTCCAGTCAAATAATTTCTTTAAAAACATCTTGACCTGCAAGCCCTACTAGAAGTTTTAAGTATGTCTAAATAAAGCTTTTTGCAGATCCTGCTTTTCTGCTTTCCACTATGAAAAACTTTCACAAACAAAACCTGGAGGAGTATCCAATCAGATGCATCATGTAACTCCAGCCAGAAGAAGATTGTGTAAAAGTGTGAGTCTGGAATGTTTTTGCAGGTTTTCCAGTTGGCTTTCATTGCACTACAGACAATGGAAGCTCCCTTGCTCTATTTCTGAGCTTGAAAAACCAGTTTTTCTAAGTGAGAGTTGAAGAAGAATTCACCTATAGTCTGGTTCTGTGAGGGCTTCAGTCACTCATGCATGCATTTCAGTTTTTTTTTATTTGCTTTCATTGATAACGGTGTTTGCTTCAGGCAAGCAACCTTCTAACCTTAAAGCAATGAAAGTTCTTTCATCATGTTCTTACCTTCATTTCATTCCAAACCTGTATGACTTTCTTCTGATTTTTGTCCACACAATGAAATTGTGAATTGGGCCAGTGTTGTTTTGGACCCCACTGACATTCACTGTATGCACAAAAGCAGTATTATATGTACAAAATGTCTCCTTTGGTGTTCCACAGAAGAAATAAATGCAGGTTTGAAATTACATTTCATTTGTGGGTGAACTATTCCTTTAAATATTAAAACTTGCCACATTACTTTTTTTTGGTATATGCTGCAAACATAAAAAAGACAAGCTTACATTGAAGAAGGGACCCGAGCCATATATACAGACCAGAATATCATTATAACTTGCCAAAAAACGCTCCAAACACTCTAGGAACCATTTTGAAACAACCTAGCAACCACCTACAATCTCCAAGCATTGTGGGTGGGTTTTGCACAGGCATGCGTCACATATTTTCGAAAAAATAAAAAAAACATTTATTTTTGTTTTTACTTAATATAAGGCAATCAATTAAAATATGAGTGTTAAGTAATTATTCTTAGTAAATATATTTGACTAAATAAATACAATATGTTATTAGGAAGTATAAAGCTTAAATAAACTTAATTATGAATTACGGATTTTAAAATTATGGAAAACTGACTTTATTCTGTTAATATTCCAAAATAAATGACCATTTCTCCATCATCCAGTCCCCAGTCCTTCGAGATGTGTGTGTTTGTGTGTGTATTTGTACTCCACCTGTTCCCATGTGCTGATGAGGCACCTGTTCGCTACCGTGTTGATGTGTGTAATCTGATAATGCCATATGTGGCTAGGACACCTGAGGCACACAGGTTGTGTATCACTGCGGTACAGAGAGTTCAGACCAGATTCCTCAGGGCCAGGAAGATCTGTGCATCCAAACGGCTGTTAAATGTGCCGATTGCATCAAAGAACTGCTTGTTTTCAGGTCATAAGTAGACACAGGTTTCCTTGAACACTCTCACACCCAGTGGCCCATCTCGCACGACTTCATTTGCATGGCTCCACTGTTGGAACAGGCCCATTTCTGCAGCTATCTTTAACGTCTCGTTCTGTGCTGGAGCTAAGTAGGGATCAGGGTCAGAGTCTCAGGGTGGGCTAATGGAGATCTTTAGGCCTATATGGGTGACTGAATATGTGTGAAAGTGATGAGTGTATGTGTCATTTTTTTTCTTTGTGGTATCAGCATGGAATGAGAACAATAACTATAATTAGAACAGTTAGCACACATCCTACACACAATAACTTTATTATAAGTCTGTGCCACAGTTGTGTCATCTGCCTCAGGCTCTTTAAAGCAGGATGGATTCTGATAGGTTGTCAGTGTTCTTTTTTTTTTTAAATAATGAATTAGCTTGAAAAAAACATTTTGGAAGTGATTCCAATAATAATCCCCTGCGTAGGTATCGTTATAGTTGTGGTGTGGATGTTTACATTTGGAACAATTAAAAAGAAATGTAATTTTATACAATTAAAAAGAGTTATTAAATGCGTATTAAGCTGTGAAAGAGTACATACGCTGTTCCTCATGAGGCTTTCTGTGCGCGTGCGCCAAGACGGAGGTAAACACGGACAAGCATAATATACTTTGGGCTTCGGATGCACGCCTAAATTGCAAAATACACACACAAATATGTCAAAATGCTGTGTTTGGCATGTATTCATGTAAACACAGTTGGTTTTGTCTTAATGTAAACAATTGGAGAATATCAGATGTGTATCAGTATATTGGATCTGTGCAGCAGGTCTTAAAGTGACAGCACTCCTGTGTCCTTAAAAGAAAAAGAGTAAACCTCTCATTTCTCTCAGCTGAATGACTTTTGTAACTTACGAATCAAACTAATTGTCATACAGTGAAGACTATACTGTGTTTTATTTTACATTTGATTACTTTATTCAATTTCTGTAGTAGGCTATTAGGTAAATACTATACTGTTAGACTTACATGAAAAACTTAAAGCATTATTTCATTTGTATTTTTTTAAATGTATTTGTCCTACTGATTGTAATTTGCTTCTTTGTTTTAACTATTAACTTTTATTAAACAAATGTTTGAGGATTTTCTGGTATCAAAATAAATAACAAAATTAATTTTGTTATTTAAAATTGTTATATCATAGCAAACACACACACACACACATACACATACACACACCTCAACTTGTCAAATAACCATGATTTCAATTCACCAAAATATTTTTACCATGATTGACAAATTCTATGACAAATTATCTACAAATTGAATGAATCTCTGGAATTTGAAACAGGCTCTAAAAATAACCACCGTAATGCTGCCATGCAAAGATATGTAAAAAAAAAAAGAAAAGAAAAATCATCAGTGGCATGGCACGATTCTTGACATGTTTGCATTTTACAAAATGAGTATGTTGTGAAAGCATTTGTGATCATTGATGTTTTTGTTCATATACAGCTGTTTTCAAATGTTCACATACCCCTTGCAGAATCCTTTTTTAGTTTCTTAAAAAAAAAAGTAATAAAAAATATGTATAATTTATTTATTGATGCAATATCTTATATTAAAAATATACCACAAGACAAAATAAATACTAAATCAGCAAAAATTTTAATAAAGGATAAAAATAAATAAAACAGAAACTCCAAATGTTCATTGCCATAAGGTGGCAACACAACATATTAAGAACCAAGTAAACTTAACTTTTAAACAGGATAATTTGTGTACATTCAGTTAATATTTTGTCTTGTGAAATATATGTAAATCTAAAATAAATTAATCAGGGGAGCTAAATAGTATTAAATAAACTAATTAGTTTTCTATAATTCTCCCTTTAAAACAACTGAGAAGTATTTATGTGGATAGAGCACCTTTAGAGCTAATGCATTTGTATAATGGATGGTCTCAGTGTTTCCTATCCAGCAGGTGGTGGCATTGCCATCCTTTTTTCCTTCGATCTAACGTTCATCTTTCCTGCAACATCAGAGACTTGTTCAAAGATACCTTTATCCAGGGGGAAAGATAAGAGGGAATTGTTAGAAATAATGTACACTGATGAATTAGACACAATGAGACCAGGAACGTGCATTAAAAAAGTAAATACGGCAATTCTGATATCTTGTTGATTTAAATTTCTGTTTTTCTATTCTTATATGCCAAATATACCTCTAATGATAATAGAGGTTGTGAACTGTAGCCTAATTGTTATTGATTTGAGCTGCCAACTGAAGGATTCAGATCCATTAATTAGCACCATTTTGACTCCAAGCAAGGAAGATGTACCTTTTTCCACTGTCAATTTCTTAATCTTAAGAAATTAATAGTACTTCAGGCAAATCAAGTGATAGAAGACGTTTGGTGTCATTGAGTCTTTTAATTGTTTTTAAACGTCTCTTATGCTCACCAAGACTTAATGTATTTATAAAAATAAAAAAAACAGTAATATTGAGAAATATCATTACAATTTAAAATAACTGTTTTCTATTTTAATATATTTTATAAAGTAATTTATTCCTGTGACACAAAGCTGAATTTTCAGCATCATTATTCCAGTCTTCAGTGTCACACTGATCCTTCAGAAATCATTCTAATATGCTGATTTAGAAGAAACATTTTGATTTATAATATCATATTAGATTATTATATAATATTTTGTGGAAACCATGGTCATTTTTTTCAGGATTTTTTGATGAATATAAAGTTCAAAAGGACAGCATTTAGAAGTAGTGTAGTGTACACACACACCACACACACACACACACACACACACTAGAAGACTTTGTGGCCTAAAAGAAATAGATAAAAGATTATGAATACAAGATTGGTGTGATTGTCATTGATGCGTACTGAATAATTAAGACCATTAACATGCATTAAAAAAGTGTGAATGGCATTAGTTTTGATATCATGTTGACTTTAGGTTGTTCAACTCTCAGGAAAAAAAAGGATCAAAGCTGTCACTGGGACAGGACCCTAAGGTACAAATGCTAAAAGGTACATGTTTGTACCTTTATTGACCACTAAATGGTACATATTAGTACCTTAAAGATACATATTACTTTAAAAGAACATATTAGTACCTAAAGTGTACCTTTTGAAAGGGTGTCAATTAAAAGACAAATTCATACATGATTAATATAAAAGCAGTGGTGTGTTTCTATATGTGTGACTAAAGGCCAGCTAAGCATGTTGGGTTGCCATGATGTCCAACTCCATGGTAACAGCCAGCAGATCTCTCTCACCATCACTTAAAAGACAGTAATTACTTCCAAACGGAGTCTCCAGCTCTGTGCACGTCCGTCACACACAGAAGTGCGCCAAAGAACAAGGGGCACAATCAAGTGGCTCATATTGACGCTCAGAATTTAAAGCTTGAACCCCTGGCATAACAAAACTGTGATGTTCGTTATAGATTGCTGAATTTAATATTCAAGCACATTCACCCCTCGCCCGTGTTCTCTTGCGCTGATCCATAATGCAACAGCACGAGGGCCTTGAAATGGAAATGACACTCATTGTGATTTTGGGGTGGAGTGGCATCGCCGTGTCGTCCTATTAGGGGACGTGAATAGACACAAGGTGTCCTCATTAAAGCCATCATCTTTATGATTAGCTTTACAATGGTTAAAAAACCTACATGCTGTTTAAACGTGATGCTGCTCTCGTGGGTTAAACCACACAGATCATCTTCACAGCTGTGGGTGTTGCATGTCGCGGGTTGTTTTGTGCCAGAATTAGTGCTATGTCCTCTTTCTCTTAAGCAATATGCATAACGGTCTGTTCAAAAGCAGAAGCAGCTTTGCACAATGTTCATGATGGAGATGATTATCATAAAACCATTAATTGTGTTCCTATAAAGCACCTGGTGTCAGCCCCATATGTGCCAGGAACATGATCTAGGAGTCTAGGAAGTGCAGACTCTTGTGCGTACGTCTTGCACAAACTCCCAGCGTTAAGCTGATAATTGGTCATTATTTTAAACCGGAGGCTTCGATGCACCCTGCATTCCCTCCTACCGGTTACCTCCTGCCTAGTCGATGGCTCTTTCCTCTGTGATGTGTACTGCTGCTTCCCAGTGAGCTGTGTTGTTTGTGGATGGATGTGGGGCTTCTCTTCCTGTAGGCTTGAGTTGTGTGTAGTTCATCTCTGTCAGTGTGCTGTGTGTGTGTGTGTGCGCATGTTGGGGGAGGCTGTCTCACCTGTTCATCTCTTGGACTTTCTCTGTCAGTTCACTGTGAGGAGACGGTCAGGGAAGGAGACGGGGAGCTAAACTCTCAGGTCGTATAATATCTTTTTGTTGTTGTTGTTGGATATGGACTAATAACTGGACAGAAATGCAGAGTTAAGCTTTAGAACTTAAGTGTTTAGGAAGGTTTTGTATGTGTTTGTACTGTATGTGGACATTTAGCATTGAGTTTGGACAAGTTGTTGTGCTAATATTGAGCACTATTATGAATGTTTATCTTTTTACATGCATGTAATGTAAATCTGTCTAAATGTAGCAGACGTAAACAAGTGATATGTGCAGCTGAGAAGTACAAATCTTTAATTATACTGAGAAATACTATTATATTATAAACTGAAAATTTATTTTATTATACAACTACAAATACAACTTAAAATATAAAGTTGTTTATTATTATTATTATTATTATTATATTACATGTATATATCATTACATATACTGCAACATATATATAGTTACATACAATTATAAAAAAATAATAATTGGACATTTGAAGAGAAACCTCATCTGTGTTAAAGTCACTTTATATTATATACTGTATATTTTCCAATTATATATATTTGTATATATACTGTATATAATCATTATATTACAACATTTATATTGCGATGTACAAATATAAAAAATTAATAATAAAATCATTGCAATATAGGTCAGAATTATTTAAAATAGTCTTAGGCTGCGCTTTTTAATTAAATCTGTTGCAAACAAACAGAAATAAACAAACAGAACAACTAATCTTCATGTAATCAGCGACAAACAATCATGTGATATTATTATCCGTCTTTTTTTATTGCCTGATTTAGATGGAGCTAATCAAATTCTGACACTGGGTTTAAGTGTATCTTCTGATACTAAACGAACCCACATCACTAATTACATACATTGCTAGAGATGACCCTGACAGTAATTAATCTTGGTTGAGTGTCACTTCCTTATTCTGCCTGGTGAGCAAGAACAGTTGTTTTTCTACAGAGAAGTGTTTAGTGTGGACACAGATTATTTTTAGTCCAATTTGTAATTACTGTTTTTACTGTAATGTACTGTCACTCCTACCTACTGTAGTACAATGCCATGTTTACTGTAAATAATTCTACAAAAAACTTTGCACCAATAAGTATCATTCCTTACACTGAGGGTTGTGTCTAGGTCATATCCGTCTCTAAATGAGATAGACTAGTTACGTTGCTATAATTAGTACAGGCAGTCACTACTAAAGGGTCAGAAAGCCCTTATAATCTGCCCTGGACATCCCCGTGTGATAATCAGGACGTTCATGAGCTAAGCAGAGCTTCATTTCCTTGAGTGCCTTTCACGTCATTTTGACATGATGTCATCACCTGTGGACTCACAATGCACCTTTGTATAGGGTGACCATACGTGCCATTTTCCCAGGACGCCTAGATATTTTAGGCAATATATAGAAATCCTGGCCAGGACGCGTCCTGGGAAAATGGCACGTATGGTCACCCTACCTTTGTAGTCAACTGGCTTTGCTAGTATTAATGCGATTTGGAAGGCAAATTGTCCTGGCGTAAACCCCAGAAAAATCTGTGCTAGGACAGGCGGAGTTAGCTTTCCACATTCAAAACAATCATAACAATGTTAATGACCAGTATAAACTCATGTCTAGTCGGCACTTCTGAAATGACCAGCATACTGTACGTTATGTTGTGGATGTTAGAGTCCCCATCTGGGTTTTTAACTAAGTTAACCAAAAGGACATACTTAGTAGATCAGATTCACTTTCTGTTAATCATGCTATCTCAATCTAGTCTTTTTAATAGAGTTGTGAAGTCTGTTGTTGATGAGGTTATTTTGTGTTTTCATAATATAATTGCCTATAATTTGGTGATTTCGGGAAGCACTGGCATGTGTTGGGTCGAGCTAGATTATCTCCATTTTAAGGATTAGGTTTAAATGGTCAATGGAGGTCAGTGTAACAAGCTTTCAGCAGTTTTAGAACTTAGTGCTAAAATGGTTAATCTATGCTGACAGGCTACATTTTCAATCAACAGCCTCAGGGGGAAGTTTAGAAAAAGAACTGTATTCTTCCAGCCACCATGGACACTTTTTTCCGACGGCATTTTAAGAGGAAGGAGGCAGGAGAAGCCATGCATGATGGTCACGTACCTGAACCCTCTCGACACAGGAGGCCAAGCATTGCAGTGCCAGCCAGCCGTGCCCGTCGACGCTCCAGTGTAGGCCTTCCGTCCACTGTGTTGACCCAGCGACGCCGATCCAGTGTCCAACTTCAGGCTTTACCTCGAATCACTAGCAGTCGACCGGTTCAGAAAAGCAGTGGTAGACGGCGCTCCAGCACCACCACCCCAAAGGCCAATCCTCGCTTTGCCGTACGCCGGAAGAAGGTGGGCAAGCTCCGCAATATAGACACACACCTCCTGGGCCCATCCATGCTGCTGGCCAGCTTGATTCAGATGACAGAAGAGGAGGAAGAGGATGAGGAGAGCCGAAGTCCGTTGCCAGGGCAGGTGGAACTCAAGGGAAGCAGCACGAAGTTCAGGAGTCACACGGATGTGCTTCTCTCAGAAGGCGGCAGCGACAGTGACATCGAGGACTTCAGCGGCCACTCGGATGAGAGTCATCACTCGGGGCTGCACAAGGAGTGCTTGGAGGAGGCAGATTTGTCAGACTGGGAGATCAAAGAATCCGCTGTCTTATGCCAGCAGGAATGCCTTCCTCTGGCTGTGGTGGCAGAGCGTGTCCAGGCCAACCCGCTTATCCGAGTTCCCCGCTGCCTCCGGAGGAACTCGTCACATCATGGCCACGCAGAGCCGGGCCCGCACGTCCGTTACTGCCGCAGCAGCCAGAGGAGGCGCCGTCGACGGGTCTCCACCATCTCGAAAGCAGGAAGCCCCTGGCCAGGAAGAGGCCTGCCACTTCCTAACCGAAGGAGCTCTACCTGCTACAGGGGTCATGCGACTCTCAATCCTCTCCTGGGAGCTTATTACGATCCCAGGCTGGAGTCTTGGAGTGGATTCTTGTCGTATGTAAAACCTTTTCTGTTGTTGGGTCTAGTTGTCATTATTTCATGCTGTGGTTGCAAATTATATACAGGGTTTCATAAAATGCAAGAACAACAATACAAATGCTGCGTCAGAAAGCTTAGACAGCTAATTTGTTGCCAAGCTGCCCTGTCTGTCAATGACTTGTCTCTCGAAACTGATTGCAGACTGACTTCTGAGGCAGCATAAAGGTTTAATGCTCTACAACAAAACTGTCATAGAATCGCACACACAGGATAGTGGCAGCAAAGGATATATCTATGCAAAAATCAATCAGATGACAGTATCTCAGTAGACAGAATGTGACAATCATAGAATTCAGATGTGCGTTGTTGCCTTCCTACCTCAGTACACTCAGAAAAAAAGGTACAACGCTGTCACTGGGGCAGTTCCCCAAGGTACAAAAAACATATTAGAACCTAAAGCATACATATTAGTATCTTTTGAAAGGGTACTGCCCCAGTGACAGTTTTGTACCTTTTTTCTGAGAGTGTATGCTGCCTGTGTAAGTAGCATTTTCAGCTTTCGGACGCAGCCAATGAAACTAATTATGACCTAGGCCAAGGTTCCTTAAATCTGTGCCCTATAGAGTTTAGCTCCAACCCTAATCAAAGACATCTGAGTAAGCTAATCAAGGTCTTCAGAGTTACTAGAAAAATTACAGGTAGGTGATCAGGGCTTGAGCTAAACTCTGCTGGGCAATGTCCCTCTAGGGCTGGATTTGAGAAACCCTGACCAAGGCTTTGCTTGGGTGCATAATGAGAAGACGGTTTCTGTTAAAACATTTGCTAAAGTCAGTTTGCATTCACACTGACAAATATATCGCTGGAGGTCACCAAGTTGCTTGACAGTTGCTGCATCATGTCATTGCACAACTGCGTGATGCTGACCTCTGCTCAACTTTGTTTTTGCACTCTTATTAAAGATGAACGTTGTCCAACAACTTTGCCGCTGCAAATTGCTGTCATTATGAACGTCTCGAAATAGTTTAAATTGTAGTGAAGACCAAATAAATATACCACAATGTACAGGGTTTCTGATTAGATATTATGACTTTCAATATAAGTGAATCTCCGCTTACGAAGTCAGCGCTTTCAAGTCAATATTTTTCATAATTTCTCAAGCGTTTAAACATTTAGATTGAACGCAAGAGCAGGCAGTTGCAATGCAGCTTTTCATTGCATTGACCTTCTCATTCTCCGTCCCGTGGATACAAACTCCATGGCGCTCGTTCATTAGCACAGCTGCTACCATAGCGAGGTAATGTGACTCATCAACGTTACTGATCACCCAGTGGGCTTCTCATCAACAGGTTGCTAAGCGTCACTGATTCACTCTGTAGGGATTAGGACACAAAGGTCAGGGTAAGCAAGGTTTTGATTACAAAAGGATTACAAAAAACCTTGGAAATGCCCCACCCAAGGCTAGAGGTAATATCTGCCTTTAGAAATGCATTTCCTATGTTTTCATTGCATAAACTTCATTGAAAACTTGCTTGTGTATCCATACTTGCACCTGAGTTCCTGTATAAGGAGAGGCCACATCTGTTTCTGCACTATTGTGTTAGCATTTAGCATGAACACTGATGTACAGATAGCACACTCAGATTCTATATAGATGTGTATAAAATAAAGTTACATTAAAGACCAGCCAATTTTCATTTTGCTTAGTTTTGTTTAGTATCAAATTCAGTGCTGCATCTTGCAAATTTGGTGAGCTAAATAACATAAGCTTAGCGTTAGGTATCCACAGTGTGGTAGTACAAAAAGCTGATCAAAGGCAGAAAAAAAATATAGATTTCCAAGCCATGCTCTATAATGTTCTTTGTGGGTGGGTGGCTGGTGAAAATAGTCTTATTGATTGATACAGAATTAAACAGATTTAAAGAGACCCCCAAGGCATTCTGGCTGGAAAGATGCTATAATTTCAGGAAAAATATTCCTAACGTTTTTGCTTTTGAGGATATGATGGACACAGACAGTCTGTTTAATGTCACTGTCATTATGTTTTTGTCAGGAAAGCCATCGCCAAGGCTGGTGTGCAGGATAACGCTGCCCAATCCGGCGCCATAATACCTGCCAAATGTGAACCCAACAAAGAGATCTGCAGCACTGTGGATTGGACTGTGAGTTACTCACCTGTATTTTAACAAACAAGTTAGCATTCCAGCTGTTAGCATTCTCAGTTATCTCAATGGCAGTGGGCAGTAAACTCCCATCTCCAACTCATGACACAGTAATCCATTATTAATTTTCTGTAACTTCTGTTCAGCTTACTGATTAATTGTCTTGCACAGGAAAATGCCCAGTTTGGTCAACACGTGTGGTTTGAGACCAGTCTGTCAGGAGATTTCTGTTACGTTGGAGAGACGTATTGTTTTGCAAAGTCACTGGTAAATGACCCGTATTTTTATTCTTAAAACCATTAACAGCAAAATTAGTAGTTTATAGTAGTGTGCCTCTATTTGTAAATATATGATGAGATTCAGATGCATTACCAAGATGCCAATTGTTTCATTTTGTTTTCTCAGCAAAAATCTCCTCCTCGCCACAAATGTGCATCCTGCAAAATAGCAGTTCACACTGTATGCATGGATCAGCTGGAGAAGGTTAGATGATTGTTGTAAAGCTGAAAAACATTTTAAAAATTATGATGTATTTAACTTTTTTTCTCAACAAATGCAATTTACTATTCCTTATAGATGAACTTTAGGTGTAAGCCATCATTTAAAGATCCAGGGTTGAGAAATGTCCGAGAGGTAAGACTTTTAGTCCATTCAAATGAGCTTTATCATTTAGTTTTGTTAAACAACTGAGCTGGTTTGTGTTTCAGACTCCAAATATGAGACATCACTGGGTCCATAGGAGACGGCAAGATGGAAAATGCCGGCAATGTGGAAAGGTCAGTGCAAGACTCATAAAATATGAAACGTGTAATCACCCAGAAGTAAACAAATGCAAATTGTAAACTTTTTTTCTCAACAAATGCAATTTACTATTCCTTATAGATGAACTTTAGGTGTAAGCCATCATTTAAAGATCCAGGGTTGAGAAATGTCCGAGAGGTAAGACTTTTAGTCCATTCAAATGAGCTTTATCATTTAGTTTTGTTAAACAACTGAGCTGGTTTGTGTTTCAGACTCCAAATATGAGACATCACTGGGTCCATAGGAGACGGCAAGATGGAAAATGCCGGCAATGTGGAAAGGTCAGTGCAAGACTCATAAAATATGAAATGTGTAATCATCCAGAAAGTATTTATGGCCTATTTTCACTCTCTTTCCACAGGGTTTCCAGCAGAAATTCACCTTCCACAGTAAAGATATTGTGGCCATCAGCTGCTCATGGTGTAAGCAAGCAGTAAGTGTTGCACATCTGATCTGAAATCTTTTTTTTTTAAATGGTTGCAACATCCATACTGTTCAAAAGTTTGGGTTCAGGAAGATTTTTATTTATTTTTTGAAAGAAAGAAAGAAAGAAATTAATGCTTTTATTCAGCAAGGGTGCATTAAATTGATCAAAAATGTCAGTAAAGACTTTTTCTTTGTTACGAAACATTCTATTTAAAAAAGCTGCATCATGGTTTCCACATAAATATCAAGCAGCCCAAATGTTTTCAACACTGATAATAAAAAATATTTCTTGAACAGCAAATCAGCATATTTGTTGCGAATCATCATCAGAGTCGGGATCCATTTGCAGCATTTTTATTGCGTAAACAGACAAGACAGGGTCAATCACCAGTAGATACAATAGCGAAGGCTAGGCTGAGACAGAAAGTGGGACAGGCAGGAGGTCGAGGCAGGCGGCAGACAAACACAGTAGTAGAACAATCCAAGTCAGGGCAGGTGTGTGTGATTAGATGCAGGTGTGTGCATGCAATCAGTCCCAGGTATGAGGCATGATGGGAACTAGAGTCTGAATGGATAAAGTCAATATTCAGGAGAGAGTTCCCTCTGGTGGTGAGGAGGAGGCGGTACGGAAGCCTCCTCTGTAACAATATTAGAAGGATTTCTGAATGTGACTGAAGAAAATGACTGGCGAAAATTCAGTTTTGCTCTCTTAGGAATAAATGACACTTTAAAATATATTCGGTAGCACTTTATAATAACTTTCATTTATAAATCATTAACAAACATTATACAATGCTTAACATATCATTAGTTAATATATATTCACACAGCTAGAACTATGAGATAATGATATGATATGATAACCTAATGATTGACATGATTATTTCATGTAAATTGAAAAACTTTCAGTTCATATGATCTTCATTTGTTGGTCTTTCTTTGTTGTGTAGACCTCTTTTTACACATCTTAACAAATAATCTATTAATTATTTGTTCGTGTTTTTGCAGTACCCAATCTAAAGTGGAAACTATTCATCATTTTCAAATGTTTATAAATGTTTACTAATCATCAATAGCTTTATGAACAGTCATCTCATGTTTATAAACGTTTACTAATCATTAATACCTTTATGAGCAATCATCTCAATGGCAAAAAGTGTCCCGAAAGACCTGAATTTACCCTATTCACACATCTTTACTAATCATTTATTAATCATTTGTTCATGTTTTTGCAGTAGCCAATCTAACGTTGAAACTATTCATCATTTGTAAATGTTTATAAACAATTACCAATCATCTAATATCTTTATGGGCATTGGACTGTTAGCTAATGTAACAAGGTTTGTGTAAAGGGTGGCTGGTTAAGTTAAATGCATATTCAAGTATGGTAATATATATATATATATATATATATATATTATATGTATGTGACCCTGGACCACAAAACCAGTCATAAGGGTCAATTTTTTTGAAATTGAGATTTATACATCATCTGAACGCTGAATAAATAAGCTTTCCATTGATGTATGGTTTGTTAGGACAATATTTGGCTGAAATACAACTATTTGAAAATCTGGAATCTGAGGGTGCAAAAAAATCTAAATACTGAGAAAATCACCTTTAAAGTTGTCCAAATGAAGTTCTTAGCAATGCATATTACTAATCAAAAATTAAGTTTTGATATATTTACGGTAGGAAATTTACAAAATATCTTCATGGAACATGATCTTTACTTAATATCCTAATGATTTTTGGCATAAAAGAAAAATCTATAATTTTGACCCATACAATGTTTTTTTGGCTATTGCTACAAATATACCCCAGCGACTAGACTGGTTTTGTGGTCCAGGGTCACATATATCAATCAGTGCACATTGCTATGTGTCTTACAGTATCACAACAAGGTGACCTGCTTCATGCTGCAGAAAATCGATGAGACGTGTTCCCTTGGAGCTCACGCGGCTGTGATCATCCCTCCAACCTGGATCATCAGAGTCCGCAGACAGCAGGTACGATCTGACCTGAAGAAAACGGGTTTATACACAATATTACTGTTATATTTACTGTATTTTTGATCAAACAGACATTCATAAACATTTTTAAAAAATCTCATCAACCTAAAACCTTTGAATGTTATATGTATATCTTCCAAATACATTTCAAAAGTACTAAAAGTGATGTCATTTTATGATGCATCAACTGACAAAGTCTTTCAGACAGTGTTTTATGGTTTGGACATGGTGAAAGGAGGCCATCAGCATTGATGAGCTCAAATGTAAACACTAAAATGAGTATGTCTATAAAGATACCTATAGACCTGTATAAACTGTCCCTATTATACAGGCATCTTTGAAGAGCAGTAAAAGAAAGAAGAAAACATCTCTGAAGGTCAAACCCTGCAAGAAAACCACTGAGGTAGCAAACACCTCTGAACATCTGAACTTTTGTGAATAAAAGTGATATGCTTTTATATGTGACCAGATTTCAATATTTAATTCTCAGCAGAATGGCAAATGGAAGCACTTTGTTGTGAGACCGATTCCTTCTCAGCACATGAAGCCTCTGCTGGTGTTTGTCAATCCGAAGAGTGGCGGAAACCAGGTCAGAACCGATGCTCAAAGTTCCTATAGCACATATATGTTATTTTACAGCCACATAATAGCACTTTTCTATAAAGGGAACGAAAATCATCCGCTCTTTCATGTGGTACCTGAACCCCCGGCAAGTGTTTGACCTCACTCAGGGAGGTCCGAGAGAGGGGTAAGAGGTGATAGATCATACTTTCTTTCTTTCTTCATTCTGAGCCTGTTCTCTTACACTTTCTCTTCCTCTTTTTAAGGTTAGAAATGTACAGCAAAGTGCACAACCTGCGTATTCTCGTTTGTGGCGGAGATGGAACGGTTAGTCAAATATCTGTGCTCTTATCTAGATAAAACCGGATGGTGGGTAATATCATTTCTGCTCATACTGTTTCAGTATGTGCAGAGTATGCAAATTTTCCAAAGATTCAATATGCTTGACATGCTCGACTGGTACTTGAAACTGATTTTAATTGTATTAGGTATCACACCACTACTAAAATAACACTGGCTGATCCAAGCCAATCTCTCAGATATTGCCTAGATTTATTCATCTGTGGAATTTAAATGAATTTCATCATTCTGATCCCCGGTCAGAAAGTTCATGGGGTCCATCACATGGTTTATATGCTCGGTTTGGATAGGTTGGCTGGATTCTCTCAGTGCTGGATGAGCTCCAGTTGAACCCTCAACCCGCCGTGGCCGTGCTTCCCCTCGGGACAGGAAACGACTTGGCCTGGCTGATCCAAGCCAATCTCTCAGATATTGCCTAGATTTATTCAACTGTGGAATTTAAATGAATTTCATTCTGATCCCCGGTCAGAAAGTTCATGGGGTCCATCACATGGTTTATATGCTCGGTTTGGATAGGTTGGCTGGATTCTCTCAGTGCTGGATGAGCTCCAGTTGAACCCTCAACCCGCCGTGGCCGTGCTTCCCCTCGGGACAGGAAACGACTTGGCCAGGACTCTCAACTGGGGCGGGGTACGAACCTGAATACTTTTGGTTGTTATGTTCTCATAAACGTTAATTAGTACATTTCCTTTTTTTTAGAGGATTTGACATTCAAATATAAGATGAAGTTTTAGCTTCAGCTCCTGTTTTTTAATACAACCACACATTTTGTTTTGCAGCATGAGGTTTGTGGCTTAAACGTGTAATTTTTTTTACAGCTGACACATTGTTAACGTGGCATATCAAGAGAAAATGGCCCCACAAATTGTTAACCATTACACGTTTTCCATTGTTTTTTGAAAATGTGTGTACTTGTCAGGGCTACACAGATGAACCGGTGTCTAAGATCTTGTCCCATGTAGAAGACGGCAACATCGTCCAGCTGGACCGATGGAACCTGAGTGTGGAACCCAACTTAGAGGCCAGTGAAGAGGAAAGAGACGAACACCAGACTGACAAGGTCAGCTGACACCAGTAGAGGGCGCTAGACTTTAGCAGAAGAACACCATCCTTCTAGCTTCACAACAAGTCAAGCATGAGGGTGTAAAGAGTTTTTATAAACTCTTTTGTGTTGAAATGAATGGCAAGGGGGAGCTAATGACTACTCCATGTCTATTTCAGCTTCCCATTAACGTCTTCAACAATTACTTCAGCCTCGGATTTGATGCACACGTGACCTTGGAGTTTCACGAATCCCGAGGTGTGCTCACTCACTCGTGTAATTTGAATTTGGTCTATGAAATGAAAGTCTGCATACTGTATATAAAATCTGTGATTTGTGAAAAGATTCAAATTTGTAAGATGTAGTTTTGTTTCCTCAGAGGCTAAACCAGAACGATTCAATAGTCGACTTCGCAATAAGATGTTTTATGCAGGGGTGAGTGTGTCTGTCCAATGAAGTCATGTAGATAATATTATAGTTTATTATTTTTGTAATGTATGAAATGTAACACAGTATGTGCTCAAATACATGTCTTCCTCTGCAGACAGCCTTCTCTGACTTCCTGATGGGCAGCTCCAAAGATCTGTCCAAACACATCAGGGTCGTGGTAGGTTGAGTTGTATATATGCATGTACACACTTTTTTTTTTAAATGATAAAAATAGTATTTCACCAAGTTAGATGCTTATGATCACAATTGATAAATATACACAAGCACTTTACATAATGGCACGAATACTTACAATGGACAATATTCCCTCGTATGTTTTTTCTTATTTCCTGTGCAGTGTGATGGCACTGACCTAACCAGTAAAGTGCAGGATATGAAACTGCAGTGCCTGCTGTTCCTCAACATCCCCAGGTAAACTGACCTGAAACGGAACTGTGCAAAACAGACGTCTTATGTAACTACCCGTATGTACATACTTGTGTTAATTTTGTGCTATTTGATATAGATCCTCTTTATTTTGGCATAATGAAATTTAAGAAAAAAAAAGAAACTTCACTCTAGTTGCCAGGAAGACCAATTCATCCTAGTGACATCAAATTTCATGTCATCAAACCATGATAGGAAACTTGGACTGAAAACCTCATTATAAAAAGAGATTTGCTGTTCCAAATTATGTTTATTCCAGGATAAAATATAATCTAGACACAAGAAACTAGTCGAGAGTTAATTAAAATGAGATTATCCTGACTGAGTTGGGCTTTTGTTCTGTAGATATTGCGCTGGTACGGTGCCATGGGGGAACCCAAGTGAGCACAATGACTTTGGGCCACAGAAACATGATGACGGGCTCATTGAGGTCATTGGCTTCACCATGACCTCTCTGGTGAGATTTGGCTATGGCTCCTTAATGGATTTGTTCTACATTTACCCTTGAATCCATCCAAATGTTGCTGCTCTCTTTCTATAGGCAACGCTGCAGGTTGGAGGACACGGCGAGAGGCTTCATCAGTGTCAGGAGGTGACTCTGACAACCTTTAAGCCCATTCCTGTGCAGGTGGATGGGGAACCCTGTAGACTGGCTCCATCCGTCATACGCATCACACTCAGGAACCAGGCCAACATGCTGCAGAAGACCAAGAGAAGAATCTCTCTGCCACAACTGTATGAGTCAGTATCTGTCTGTCTGTCTATCCTGTTAGTCTAAATTGCATTCAATCCTAGATGAAATCTGACTGTTTTTTCTTATGGATGTAGTCAGCAGCCCATCACAGAGAAAGTGCAGATCCAGGTGAACCGTATCAGCATGCGTGATTATGAAGCTCTTCATTATGATAAGGAGCAGCTCAGGGAGGCCTGTGAGTATCTCTTCTCCGTGTCCTCTCTCTTTTTCACAGCCTTGAGAACCTAGTCATGCACTGGCGGAAAAGCTTCTGCTTCTCAAACACGGCTTAATTTAAAGCGACCCTAACCTATGTTTCCTCTTTTCTTTCACCTTCTCAGCAATTCCTATGGGGATAATTACAGTTCCCGGGAACAGTGATTTGGAGACGTGTCGGCTGCATATCGAGAAGCTACATGAGGTGTTTTTCAGCTTGTTGAATGCTGGTTAGAAATGTGCCAACAGGCCAATTTGGCTACAGCCTCCTTCCTCATTGGCAAAGGTTAAGGGGAGGGTCTGAACTGTCAAAGTCGGGCTTGAAGATCAAAACCGACTATTTACCTTCATAATGAACGTTACTGGTCTTATTGTGAACGATTCATCCATGCATGTTATCCCAAAAAAAGTTTGTCTTTGTAATCATTCATCAAAATACAATAACTTGCTCCACCTTTTCACTGACATCATCAAGCCCTTATTTCCAGCTCCGCCCATTTGGCATGAAACACCCTTTTTAATGATCCAAACATCTTCTAAAAGATCAAATCCTGTCCTACAGGTTTTTTTGTTGTTGATGAAAATATTGTTTCAATCATATATAAGTCAGATAACTCTTGGGTTGCAATGGTGACTTTTACTAAGTCATTCTTGGCTAAATAAGAGTACCTGTGTGTTAATGCTACTTCTTGGAAAGAAAAGAAATTCATTTAATTTAGCTTGAAATCTGTTTCCTGTGGTGACATTAACATGTCTCTGAAACATAAATGGTGTATTTTACTTTTAAGAGTCACTTTCCACTATAATTACCACTATTCTTGCCAAACATGTGATATTGTGCATGTGACAGCCATTGCACGTTGACTTCCTGTTCAGTTACAGTCAGAAAAACACATTGTGACTAATTGAACTCACACAGTGAGGCTATTTTGGACAGGAGCCATTTTTCACTTGCACTTTCTCTGTGTATTTTTCCCTCTCTCTGTCACTCTCTCTTTAGGAGGAGGATGGT
This sequence comes from Sinocyclocheilus anshuiensis, assembly GCF_001515605.1. Lineage (NCBI taxonomy): Eukaryota > Metazoa > Chordata > Actinopteri > Cypriniformes > Cyprinidae > Sinocyclocheilus > Sinocyclocheilus anshuiensis. The sequence continues at coordinate 120,503 of NW_015554128.1, forward strand.
GTGAATACAGACACGCTGCACATGCCAAAGCTTTCGCCAAAATGGTGCTTCCTGGATTGTAAGTAGAGCATTTCAAATTTATTTTGAAAAAAAAAAACAGCACAGAATTTGTCTAAAAAAAAAAAATTGTGTTAGAATTATACATACGTAACTTTCTACATTGAATCATTTTGTGAGATTCATTGCTCTTGACATTTCCAAAACTTCTGAGCCTGATGTTTGCAAAGCCCATAATCACATTTTTCCATCTTTGGTTTGTTTACAGCTACTACAGCAGACCGTTTCTACAGAATAGACCGCGGTCAGGTAGCTACAAAAGGCAACTTTTATGTTTTACATCTGTGTTACATGTCACCTTTTTAACTCATAGCATTGCATACCTCTGCAGGAGCATCTAAACTATGTGACAGAGATCTCTCAGGATGAGCTTTTCATCTTGGACCCGGAGCTGGTCACTAAGGAGACGGTGGGCACGTCGCCTGGAATGCCGGGGGCGATGGAAACTGTCGGGGGATGTTCCAACAGCACAGACCAGTTTGCTTTTCCTGCCTGCTCTGCCGGGCCTTCTCCACTGTGCAGGTAGATTGAAACGAGTCACTTCAGATGACAATATGTGTGGTTAAACTGTATCAACTCATGTTGTTAGGGCTGCAAACAGTTTTTGCACAGCCTCAAGGTACAATTTTATGTTGCATTTTACTTTGGCAGATCATTTTAACACCGTCGACTAGCAGAGTACATGCGTGGGCAGGTTTAGCTTCGCCTGTGGGCATGAAAATTCTGAGAATGTCCCCGGAAAAAACAGCAGAAGTGCACAAAACACTTATGTACTGTAGACATGATTCATTAAGGAACTAAAAAAAGATCGGAATTTTTTATTAATTTCTTTTTAATTTGGCCAAAAAGAGTTGTAGATTTAGCATGAATACATAATAATTATACTATTCTTTTATTATGCACAACAGATGTGAATGCACTTACAAAAAGTACCAGAAAGTACCATGGTATTAATATTATGTTGTTTTCTTGGACTTGTAATATGGAAAAAGCATGGTACATGATTATGCTAATTTTCCAGTAACACAATATTACCCTCTGATGCCATTACTATGGTCCTATCACAGTACTTTATTGTAAGTGTAGGAAGTCCCCAACAATAATATACAGCAATATAATATATGTAGTGGGGTCTAAATGTCTGAAACCACTAGAAAAAGCTTTTTCATTACAAATTAATTATTTGAATATACATATATACGTAGATAGTATTTATTTATTAGAAATAAAGTTAATATTAATACAATAAACTATTATAAATATACATTTATAATCAAATTAATTCTTATAATAAAGTATCTTAAGTTATTTAAATATCAAAATATATTAAAAGAGCTTATTGTATCTATTTTCTACGTATAAAATATATTAGCATAACAATTTGAGTAAAACTTTTACTCAATTTTTTGTTACTATTAATACAATAAACTATTATAAATATATCATTATAATAATTAATATTTAAATTATATAAATGAAATATTTGTGTTATTTAAATATTAAAATATATTTTATTATATCTATTTTATATGATGTATTTTATATGTACATTATTAGTAACAAAATGTATTTATTTATATGAAAAAAAATATTCCTCTTACTACAATAAACTATTATTAAATTATTTAAATAAAAATATATTTTGTTATGTATTTTATATGTACAATATTACTATAATATTATATTATAGATACATATATACCTATAAATAATACATACATATAAATTATATTAGCATAACAATTTAAATACAAAGTTCAACTGACATGAATTTCAGAATGTTTAATACATGGTATGTCCAAAATACATACATACTGTATATAGAGAAGCCTGTGTGTGTGCAGTAAATATGTATCACTAGACTGAACCGAATGCATTCCTTCCTGTTTGAAAAAAAAAAAACAGACAGTTGCTCTTCAGCTCTAGTCTATTCCCTCAGGGGAAGTCTTTTCATCTGTGTATTTGCGTACACATCAGATGGTGAGACAGAGAGAGTGAGAGACAGCGACATTTTTGTACCAAAGTCTCCTGTGAGCGAGCACAAATCTGTGAGCCCATTCAAGACAGGTCCCTCATAAAGGCCCCTGCTATTAAAAACTAGTTTATCTGTGTTTACATTCACCCTCCCCCTGCCTGACGCACAGCAGATCGCTGAAAAAACACATCCCATCTGTCAGACCTCATTGTAGCAGTTGTTCTGTTACAGTAAATTATACACATCTCACAAACAATGACTTTCCCCGCCCCCCACAGCATGTCGGGTCATCGTCTTCTCTGTTGTCTGTCCACCCCATCATGCTCTCACAGGGTTCACCAGACGCATGCTGAAGACCAAACGGAAAGTGCGAGCACGGATAGCGACTCACACGTGCGAACTAGCAATCCAGAGACTCCCACAAAGCCAGGCTTGTGCAGGTACATCTCAAACTGAGGGCTTTGTGGTTTAATTAAGACCTTCACGTCCAAAGCTTTGATTGTTTCCATGAAAACACGATTATGCCTTGTACTTTTTATAGCAAACATCATTACTAAGCTAACAAAGTTATCCATCCCATGATTCCATGTGCTTAATTAGGGCTCGGTAATGCCCATCTGCAACAAAAGTACACTACAATGGCACAATAATACCATGGTACTTTGAAATATACCATTGCACCATAGTGCCATTTTTTTTGTTAGTGAGAGGGGCAGAATATATCCATTTTCAAATGAATATCTTACATAAGATTGTTCTTTGCCCAATATCTTTCATCTTGAAGGAGGGGAACAAAAATTATGAATTTGAATCGTTCAAACACACTTGATGAGGACTCAGTGAATGTGCCAAGGTACATACAATATTTAATAATCATCGCTGGTAAGACACACAGATGTAGTTGGCTTTGATTATGAATAGTGGTATTAATATTCCGTTTTAATTTCACAGGTTAGATTCGGGCTGGAATGACAGTGATCAAGGTACATATATATATATATATATATATATATATATATGTGTGTGTGTGTGTGTGTGTGTGTGTGTGTTTTTGTATATT
>NW_015554128.1:123650-140371 GCF_001515605.1 Sinocyclocheilus anshuiensis
AATAAGTAATTAATACATTTATTTATTAGAAAAATGTATTCATAAACTATTATAAATATACAATTATTATTCTTATTTTATATAATATAAGTTAATAAAGTATATCATCACATATTCACGCATTTTCTAAAATTACCTAGACCAATTTGGCACAATAAAAGCACTCATATTTTGTTTAATGTCTTTCAGAATCAATCAGTTTGCTCTTTGATGCCGTGAACTCTGACAACATCGAAAAGGTATTCATAAATATAATCAATTCCAGCAATACCATACATTAGCTGCATTGCCAGACCTCATGGACTTCTTCTCCGTCATTCGTGCTCTCAGCTGGTTCAGATGCGTGAAGAAGGGGCAAACCTGTTGGTCCAGGACCGTTTCGGCCACACCCTCCTCCATCATGCAGTCGTTTTAGGCAGTAAAGAGATTGTGAAGTATATCATTGATAATGGTGAGTCGGTTGGACTTTTGATTTTTGACTTTAGATTTGCGTCTCATTTCTAATGATCTCTCACTGTTTTTGGTGAACAGCTCCGGCCTGCATCCTGGATGTGACGGAGAAATCAACGTAAGTAGTGCTTTAATTTGTGGTGAAAGGGATAAAAGAGTTAGTTTTGACTGACAATCATAATGGTTAGGAGGTGTTTCTCTGTGTTTTTTATTCAGAGGGGAGACGGCCCTGCATAAGGCAGCTGCGTTGTGCCAGAGAACAATCTGCTGTTACCTGGTGGAGGCTGGTGCGTCCCTCATGAAGACAGATCTACAGGTGAGAACATTCAAATGGACCTCATACCTGTACCTTATTTCTTAACATTTCCTTGAATGATTTTTAAACACAAAGTAATCAGAATATGTTTTTATTATTATTTTTAATATGTTCATTGAGGTTTACTTATAATATTAATAAAGTATTTTGCACTAATATGTGTCTGTGTGTAAGTGTTTTGAAACAGTATCCATATAAAACGTCATTTTCAGACAAAGCATTATGAAATTATTTACTTACGGTTTGTGATGCAGTTGGCTATTTCCTCTTTCAACAAAACGTTTCTCCAACTCTCCATTACACTATGCCTCGTTTACAAAACAATCTGCAGTCAAATGTTCCGAATAAACATAATCCTCCGGCGCGACCCAGGACGCCATTAAAAACAAACCATCCACTTGTTCCTGACGCTGAGGAGCTTCTGAAAAATATAGACGACGGAAATGAGCGCGTCAGCGCGAACCTCCTTTTATTCTTCCATTTGTCCTGTTGTTGTCAGCAGTACGTCAATACGTCAATAGGCTTGTTCGAGATTAACTATACAGGCTAGAGCAGCCGCTTGCAGTCGGGGCGGAATTAAAAAGACGGAGACGTCAAGTCGGACACTTTTTTTTCAGACACGCGACGGGGAAGTCACGGCCTAATGGTTAGAGAGTCGGACTCGTAACCCAAAGGTTGTGGGTTCGAGTCTTGTACCGGCAGGGATTGTAGGAGGGGGGAGTGAATGTACAGCGCTCTCTCACACCTTCAATACCACGACTGAGGTGCCCTTGAGCAAGGCACCGAACCCCCAACTGCTCCCCGGGCGCTGGAGCAAAAAAATCAAGAGGGTCTGGCTGCAGTCTCGCACTTGCACTCTCAGACGTGCATTCTCAGGCTTGCACTCTCAGACACTTGCGCTTCCGCTAGCGACGTCCCTTGCAGTCTTTTATTTTTTTTATTTTGTTCTATTTTTTATTACTTTTTGTTTGAATCTCTCTATTCAAAAGCAATAAGTAATATATGCTTTCATCAGTGTTTTTTGATAAACATGACTCAAGATAACAGTGTGACTACACTAAAAAAGCTTTTACTGTTATAAAAACACAGATTTGTGAGTATTATTGGAATTGAATTGTTAGAATAAACACGCAACACACCTCGTGCTTGTCATAACAGAATCTGACCAATGAGAATAAAGTGTGTCGTCATCAAGGCTTTCGCAGCCGTTGAGCAACTGCAGCGCCTGACTTCGGCGGCTGGTCTCGTTTTGTTCTCGCGGTATTTTGATGGCACGTGATCGTAAGGCGGCTGCAGCGCCGATCAAAGTCGGACAAATGATCTAACCAGAATGCATTGCTTGATCTTTGCGGCGCCGCATGAAGTCGAACAAGTTCTGTTTGCGTTTGACGCGACGCGACGCGACGCGAAGCTCGCGTCCGGTGTTGACAGATGTCAGCTGATAAACGACTGAATCCCAGTGGGCGGAGCCTATGTTGCGATGATGTATAACTATTGGTCGATGTTGCTCTGGAGGCGGTCATATGCAAATATATATGACCATGTGACCTCAGCCGTTGTTTGACACTTGGTTAAATAATGTATTATTATTATATTAATATATTATTATTATTATGTGCGTAAGTTATTTATTTTTATTTATACCAGCAAGCATGTGTATAAATAAAAGGTGGCAAAAAACAAGAAAAAAAACAATGAATTACTTAAATAAGAAAAATGTCTTTCCCTTATCTTACATTATCATAATTTTGTTGATTTGTTTTATCTATAAATGCAAAAATGTCATTATATTATATATGTATATATTCATGTATATAAATAAAAGGTGGCGAAAAAATTAATAAATAGAAATATTGCATTAAATAAGAGAAATGTCTTTTAATAATAATATTCTTGCATTATCATAATTATGTTTATTTTATTTTTCTATAATTGCAAAAAGTATTCTGTATGTATTTATTTATTAATTCCTTCCTTCCTAAAATCATTCCATCATTCCTAAAATAAAAATAAATTCTAATTAAATAAATTAAAATTAATTAAATAAATTAAAATATCTTTGTCATTCTGCAGGGTGAAACTCCAAAGATGTACGCAGAACGAGCTCAAGACATGGAGTTGGCCGCATACTTGGAAAACCGACAACACCACCAGATGATCCAGAGGGAGGACCATGAGACGGCTGTGTGACCGGCCTCTAGAACCATCTTTTCCATCCACCACCAAACCACAGAGTCTTATCTGCTCTCTCCTGTGGCCGGTTTATCTGGTCGCCACACGCTAGCGATGCTATGAGGCAGCACGTGTGCGGAAATTAGCTTGTTGCTCTCTGTATTGATTGTAATGCCAAGACAACAGTGTTTGTGTCATGTTTCAGAATGCATGAGTTTGTTACGTCACGTCCAGCTTTCAGGGCCGCACAAAACTGCACCACTCTGCCCCTTAGGACACAATGTGCAAAATTTTGGGAATTTCAGGGATGAAGTACCATGTATGAAAGTGGCTTTTACTAAACTACTATAAAGAAAACCAGACAAACCTCACGAGAGATTAATAGGAGAGGTTTCCGCTGCTTCTGATTACATTTACTTAATATTAATGTTTGAATTAATTTTACAGATTTTATGTGACTGTAATCCACTGGAAACTTCCTCTAGCTTGGCTTCCACTTCACGTGTTTGTTCTGATTCGAGATAGAGACGTTGTTTTCATAGCCTCCTGCGTTTAAGAATGCTTCCTCAGCTGTTGCTTACGGCCAGTTTCTCTCTCTGTGGTAAATGCTTGAATTTCATTAAAACATTCCATTAATTACTACCTTAGATAGCATTAAATCAATTCTATTCACCATATATTATAAACTGTAATAATTTCTTAGTCAATAGATTTGCCTTTGGTTATTTTCTAACCATAAATGTTCACCTAATTGAATGAAGTTTCCTTCAGGAATGGGATTGTATCTCTTAGCATTGCTTGCACTGACTGCTATACTTTTGAATGAACATTTTCTCTCACCAGTGTGATTTTAGGTTCTTTACAGAATTTATTAAGTCATGCAGCAACTTGAACTTGTTAGTTTTGGTTTCCGGCCAAACTGAGCACGTTAAGTACACAGAAAATTCTTCTGGTAGTTTTAAGATGATAAATCACATTTTCAGTGACAAATGGCTGGGTAACAGATATATTTATATCATCGCCTGCGGTTTAAATTTGTGTATATTCAACCCGGTCACTTTATGTACATGTACAATTGACTAAATGCTTGAATAATAAAAGAGACAGGAAAGCTGGTCTTTTTACAAAGCAGCCATTTGACAACGCTGTGTTGTCTGCATTACCATAGTGTGTTTGTGGCGAGATGTCATTATGATAGAATATGTATTTTGTCAGTGCTTTGTATGAGTTGCTATGCAATTCCAAATAGAAGATACATGTATATAATTCGTCAAACATTTTAAAAATGTTTGAACAATCGGTTCTGATATAAAGGTCTTTTATTAGTATGTGATATGAACTTAGATAAGGCTTTATTTAGAAGAGTAGATAAAAATTTTGTTAGAGGAAAAGTCATATATTTGTTCTTGGGGTTGGATTGTTACTGTCTACTTGGGGGGGGGGGGAAATAAATAAAGACTTTAAAAACAAGTTTATGTTTTTGCATTATTTACTGAGTGTACTTCTACCATAAGGTTAACTGACTGAGTGCATTGGTGAACACATCAGGGTTTGGAGCGCCGGGTGGTAAACTGTGTATAATGCTGAACTCTGCCTCTCCCTATAGGAGGCCTTTATGTCTGAATGAGTTACCGGTAATGATGGATGTGTTGACATTTGTGACTCATTTATCATTTCGGAGATAAGCTTATTGTTTTCTCTCTCCTGCTCTAGCTCCATTTAGGGAGAGGACGCAAATGTATTTTTAAATCTGTTTAACCTCAGCTTATTTTAAGTTTGCTGGATAGTAAGTCAAAGAAACATTTCACACAAGCTCATCTGAACAGAGAATCCATGGTGAAATCATATAATGTAATATACAGATAGACTGGATTATTTATATAGCATATTTCCTACACAATGGCAATTCAAAGCACTTAAAAACACGCAGAGGGACAGACTGTTAGTGTTAAGTGATAACTGTATGCACCAAGGGTCTGAGAGTAACGCAATTTCAATTCTCTGTATGTATGTGCTGTACATGTGGCAGAATTGACAATAAAGCAGACTTTGACTTGACTTTTGAATAAAAAAAAATGATGAAATTAAAAAAACAAGTTAAAAAAAATAATTGTAGGAAAACAGAAACACAAATCAAGATGTTTTAGATATTCTAAAGGGACAAGGTCCTAAATATAAATAAAATAAAATAAAAATAATAAAACAAAACCAGAGGAAACAAATAAAATAAACAGCTAATAAAATAAGATAAATTGTACATCAGGAAAGAGATTGCAAAAAAGGATTATATAATAGATGTTATTTATTTATTTATACCACCAAGCATAAGTAAATGTGTATAAATAAAAGGTGACAAATATAAGAAAAACATTTATTAAATAAGAGAAATATATTTTCCTCATTTTGCATGATCATAATTTTGTATATTTGTTTTATGTATCTATAATTGCAAAAAGCTCATTATATTATAGTATGTTATTTATTTATTTACCAACATGCGTATAAAATGTGTAAAAAATTATAAAATAAGTTAAATAAATAATTACTGAAAAAAATAAATGCCTTTTCATAATTTTGCATTATTATAATTAGGTTTATTTATTTGTTTTATGTATTTATAATTGCAAAAAAAGTATATAGTATATATATATATATATATTATATATATATATATACATATATATACTAGATTTTATTTATTTATTTATTTATAGCAAGCATGTGTATAAAATGTGGCAAAAATAAGAAAAAGTTAATAAATAAAAAGAAATGTATCAATTAAATAAGAGAAATGTATTTCCATTTCGTCTTGCATTTTCATAATTTTGATTATAACACAGAGCAGCAGAGATCACAGAGACAGCTGAACACAGACACGCTCACAGCACAGCATCATATTCACAGCAATAAGGCAAGTACATCATCACCATCATAACCCAACAGCTCCTATTATTAAACTGCAGTCGATGTGTTTCACGACGCTGCGCGTTTGAATTATAGCCTACTAGTGGGTGATAAATAATGCAAATATCTGCGATTAACCGGATTTATTTTGATATGCTTATATTATCATTTTTATCTGCGTTTTAGTGCGATAATAGGATGTGTGCATATATATAATGTTTTGGGTGTGTTTATGATGTGTGACAGTAGTATGACATGATATAGCCTATGTAAGAAAGGCGTATGGACGCACCGTGTCATAAAAACAAACGCATTCAACGTCAATAAAGAGTTTCATTTAAAGCACGTTTTTACGATTTTTTTAGACTATAAAATGCATAAATTAGTTTATTATCAGAATAATCCATGAGTTTAGAAAAATAGCGTCAATATTAGATTTAATTGGAAAGCGACACTATAGCTATCGCTAATTAAATTGAATATAATTGTTTATTATAGTTGATTTAATGGCGGATGTCGCTTTAAACTGTTGCATTCATGCTGTAATAGAGTCGTGGAGTTTGTGTTTTCGTGCGCAAGGGCGCTTTAACGCTGTCAGGGATAATGATGCTCTGTGAAGTGCCAAAGAGGACCAGCTGCCAGCAACTGCTGACCCACTTCTCCAAATCAGAACCATCAGGCCTTGCGATTTCATAAAGCTCCAGATGCGAGAGAGCCTGTGGTTGGGGTGTCCAGCGGTCGACGGTGAACTTTGTGCTCCTTGAGGAAGTTTTCAAAATGTCCAGTTCTGCATTTATCAAAGGCAGCATCCCACATCCCCTCTTGCATCAACAGAGCGGGCTTTGTCCTCCATTGCAAATAGGCTTACATTCAAAGGAGTCCAGCGGAGGCCAACCCCTCCTCCTCAAGACACAGAATGGGATCTGTGGTCGGGCCCTTTCAGAGAGGGAAGCAAAACGGGCGAGATCCTGCTTTGTTTGGAGCCAGTGAATCAGGCTCCTCTATGGCCCAGCTGAAGGTCTTTGAGGACTTGGCCTCTCTCTCCGTGGAGGCTGAGGAGGGGAGGCGGGGGTCCCCTGCCGACCGCTGTTTCTCCTCGCACAAAAAGTCCGACCCCGAGGAGCCCTTCACATTTATGAGTGACTGAAGAATGGAGCCGTGCCGCGGGCTGCGGCCTTGAAAGAAGCCTGTTTTAATGGAGGCAGGAAAAGAATGAAAAGGAGAAGTGCTGTGTGCTTTTTTTCTTGCGAGAAAGAGGAAAATATAGAGAGGCTCTTTTATGGAGTCACACACAGAGAGCTGCTAGGATGGCGGAGGATATTATGTACACCGTGTCTTTAATTTAGACGGTACAAACAAAACATTTATATCTGATGTGTAATTATCTGACTTTATCAGATTTGGTTTTTCTGAGAGGACCTTTGATGGTTAGTTACCGGTTTAGCAGAATTAATCGGTTTGCAGTGAAACATTAATTAAACAAATTAAACCAACCTAGAAAACAACAAAAGGACAAAATATAATTAATATATCAAACTTGAATGTTTTTGAGCAGCATAAATACAACCGAATACAACATAATATATATTTATGTTGGTGTATGCATGTATATATTTGAATATGTAAAATATTAAATACATATAGCACATAATATAGTGCAAGAACTCACATAAACAGATATGATTATGGACACCTGGTTGGATGCTGTCCTCTACGTTTTTGATAATTGATTTAAAGCAGAGATCAAATTAAATATGATCTATTAGATTAAAACTTAAAAATGTAAAAGATAATTAGAAATGTTGCCCTGGCAGGTAATTGAAATAATTTAAACTAAAATAACTAGAATTGAAATAAAATAAAGCAAAATAGAAATATATATAAAAAACAGTAAATAACAAATATTAAATTAAATATAAAAAAATAATAAAAATGACAAAAGCACATTACAAGCACAAGCACATAATTGAACTGAAATTAATGTCAGCTATATTTTTTCCCAGAATGCGGAGTTTATTCTCTATAGCGCTTGTGCTGCTGGTGGTGTTGATCACCGTGGAAGCCAGTATGAAGAAAAAAGGTTCTTATTTTTTCAATTAAAATGATGCAATGCACATTCCTTTGGTGTGGTACCATTAATAATAATTCTCTATTTTGTGACAGAAAAGGGCAAAGAGCCCAAAGCAGATGCTGAGTGCAGTGAATGGCAGTATGGGAAATGCGTGCCCAACAGCGGCGACTGCGGCGCTGGCATTCGGGAGGCGACCTGCAACGAACAGACAAAGAAAACCAAGTGCAGAGTCCCTTGCAACTGGAAGAAAGACTTTGGCGGTAAGGAGTTTTACCATGTATGAATACGTCGAATGCATGTCTGGATGTGAATCAAAGAAAAATATATTTAGACAGGCCATTCATTCTAGTTTGTTCTTGGTTTTTAGCTGACTGCAAGTACAAGTTTGGTCGCTGGGCCGAATGTGACACTACTACAGGAACCAGAAGCAGGTCTGGGACATTGAAGAAGGCACTGTTCAACGCTGAATGCCAGACCACCATTAAAGTGTCCAAACCTTGCACCCCAAAGACCCCCAAACCCAAGGGAGGCGAGAAGAAGAAAGGAAAAGGGAAGGAAAACTAACTTGAAGACCACCCCAACTGCCCCATTGCCCACTCAGTGGTACATTCCTATGTGACACTCCCAAATCCTCCAAAAGGTGAATGCTGAAAAAAAACTGTAGCCCTACCTATTGTTTTTATGTCCACTTTCTTCGTTTTGTAATTAGTAAATGTATGCGTCTATGCTGTTGTAATTTGATCTCTGTAGCGAATTTTTAATTGTAATTGACTTTGCATGTATAAAACAGGCCGCAGCAAATCTGTTGTCTAACAAGTTGTCTTTACTAAAGAGAAAAACTGGCGAGACCCTAATTATGCCCCTAAATGAAAGCATTTGTAAATTACAACAAAACGAATGAAGACTATTTCTGTACGTTTATAACATGTAAGCTGAATGCTTAAACGAACATCGCTCCTGGAAGTAACGGCCTATATAAAGTATCTGTTTATAAATGTTTATGTTTTTAGATTTGATGGATGTACCATCAAATTTACAACACTAACTGATTACTTCTACAGGTTGTGAATAAATGAAAGTGTATTTTCAATAATACTTTCTGGTGCTTTTTTAAAAACAAAGTTCACACATTTATTGTTCAAGACAAACTTAGGAATTACTTTATGATGTCAAATAGATTGTGCTAAATTCGGCACATGCAATTTTAATGATGTGATAACAAATTTTCACTTGTAACACTATAGAACTTGACAATTTTGATAAGAATGCAAGTATGATTTACACAATTTTGTTTGTTTTTTTACCAATTTATTGTGCAAACAATAATAGTCTTACAAACTGTAACTTAAAAACAAACAAAAAAAAAACTTTCCAATGTGCCACACAATTCGTAGAACAAATGCAATAATAGTGCCCTGATGAATATTAAATTACAAACGTTTATTTTTACTTTTCACTTTGGTTAAACACCATCACTCACAAAAAATATGAATCAAGGTGTTTTGTAAGTTGATTTACATATATGCATTTGCGAACTTAATGACTTTCCGATACATTTAATGCATACAACATTAGCAACAGGATAAATACTTCACTGTATTTACACTTTTGGCTCTAGTAAACCAGCATCATGCTCACAAAATAAGAATCAGTGTCTTCTCTAAACTATCACATTGATTTACACAAACTGTTGGCGTAAGAATACATTCGCAAACAACAATATCAGCAACATGATAAACACCAATAATGTCAACCAACTTCACTTTTTTTCACTTTTGGCTCTAGTAAAACAGCTTCACAGTCACGAAACGTTTGGGCGAATCAGGTTCCTCGTTGGTTCGCTAGGAGTCCTTGATAAGAGAATGAAGTCCGACTCATTTTGATGTCAGATTTCTGAACTTGCACATCAACAGTCGTTTAAAGGTTCTTTTGAAGGTGGCGTTACAGAGCGCGTAGCACACTGGATTTACCGTGCTGTTGACGTAGCACATAAAGTAACCCACCATCCACAGAATTTCAGGGACACACCAGCGGCAGAAGGTACCAATCAGAACCATAACACTATAAGGCGTCCAAGTTACAATGAAGGCCAATAGAACGGCAAGGACGGTCTTCGTCACCTTCCTTTCTCTAAGAGCCTTCCGTCTGGCATTCTTGGAGATGACCTTGGATGCTTGACTTTGAACCTGAAAGGTAGTATGGTTTTGCAGACCGTGAGGTTGCATTGTCCTGCTAGTTTCTGCACACCCTGTCGAGGTCTTCGGTCTCGAGGTTTCTGCATCCAGCCCTTGGTCTTCCGCAGAGGCATCAGGACTTGAATCCAAGAAGTAGTCCGTTTTGCTGAACTCTACAGAAGGGAGGCGTTTCATTCTAACGAGCATTGAATCTTGTTTAAATGAGCATGTTTCATTGAGTTTAATGGAAATCACTAGGTCAGGGTTTGCGGTTGACGTTCCTCCACTTGCCTTAGACGGTTCAAGCAGGTTTGCGAATTCAGGCTTCAGCTTATGAACCCGTCTCTGACTGGCCAGGGATATCCGTGTGTACAGTACCATCATTATCACAACGGGAATGTAGAACGCTGGGATGGTGGTTGCCAGGGTTACGGCAGGGTTGTCGAGGAGCAGGATATAACATTGTCCCTCCGGGACCTTGCTCCTGTCCCTCCCAGCCTGCCAAAGCAGGATGGCTGGAGCCCAGAGAAGCAGAGACTGTAACCAAGCCACAGCAATCATCACCCCAGCCCACCTTGTGGTACGTTTGGTTGGGTAACTCAGAGGCCGGGTCACACAGAAGTACCGGTCAAAGCAGATCAGCAGGAGGTTCATCACAGAGGCGTTACTCACCACGTAATCCACAACCAACCACAAATCGCACATCTGCGGTCCCAAAGGCCAATACCCCTTTACGGCGTACACAATGTAAAGATTCATGGAGAAAACACCGACGATAAGGTCCGAACAAGCAAGACTAAAAAGGAAGTAGTTGTTGATGGTTCGGAGATTGCGGTTGACTTTGATTGAAAGCAGAACCAGGACGTTGCCCAGGACTGTTAGCAGGCTGATGCAGCTAGTGATAAGTATGATGACGACCACCCCTACAGTCCCGAACGAACGATGTGGTCTTCCCAACACCAAGTATGATTCTTCGGGCAACGGACTCTGCATGCTGCTGTTGAGCATGATGGAGGAACTTGTGGAGGAGCCTGCGACAAGAAAACGGAAATTGATCATAAATCAAGTTGTAAAGAAGTGTTTAACTTGACATATGAGCAAACAACTTGAAATTGAACTCTACAGACAGTATATACACTACACTTTTAATGCTAAAATACACAACTCTAACTGGTTGTACGTAGAAATGAAGATATAAATTAGACAAAAATTATGACCCTAACGTGATCCAATCAGCAAACTTACCGTTGAAAACGAACGATTCAAAGTCCCTCGAAAAAATGACAGATCCAGTCTCCATGATCTGCTGCTCAATCTGAACGAGAGAACGACTGGGATGACTTTTAATTCCTCAAACAGTAACACCCATCCTCACCTTCCGAATACATAACCAGGAACAAGTCATCCATCCTCTTAGGGCTGTATCAATACACTAAATTTACTGGAAGATGATCAAAGTAGTGTGGAACGATCGTATTACTGCTGAATTCCTCCTAGATTCGTGCTGCCTTTTTAAAGCATGTATATTTAATGCAGTTCCTGTCATCTAAAGAGGAAGGCAGCAGTTACACAACAGATGGAATCTAATTACCTGACCTGTAATGAAGCTCCACAGCCGTTTCACATCTTTTGAATTTTATTATGATTCTATTTTAACATTTTAAATATCACACATACTACAACAAATCACAGATGTTTACATAGATAAAAGTTGTAATGAGGATGCAGGGACCTGAGTACGTTTCACTGCAATATATAAGATAATGAGAAGAAACTTCATTATACATGAAGACAATTAAACTTTGACAAATAAGCACATTTTCCTCAATTTTTTATGACCACATTTTGTTACAGATGTTTTATTTATTTATTTTAAATTGTGACCATTTTCAGGGAGAATTTGGGAAAAATGTGATTAACCGTCATGAAAATTATGACATCAAAAAACATTTTTTTTTAAAATATGCTAAATAATAATAAAAATATAATTTGGGGAAAATTAGGTAGGTATTAGTCCAGGTATTTTTGTTTTGTTAATGCCCAAGTTTTTTTTTTTTTTTTGTAATTCCCATTATTCTCAGTCATGTTTGTCATCGCTATAGTACAGTATTTTACTGCATATTTTTTTAAAGGAATAAAATACTTTAATAAAAATAAAAAACAACTGAATTAATTTCCATATTCCCATTTTATTAAAACTCTCATAATCGTCATTACCACAGGATCTTTGGTGTCCCACAAAATTCTTTTACAACACCTAATCCTCATTTTCACTAAATAAAGACCCAACTACACATTTATGGTAAGTCATAACAACACATCTCTCTTGTTTGGTCAGGAGAGAAAGTTGAATTCTGGTCTTTTCCACCATCATGACTTACCGCTACGGTACTGATCCAGCAGTGAGAGCATATACATAACCACACATCCAACAAGAACACAATTACAGCTTTAAAATGTCACACTTTCTGTCACCGTCAGCTAATCTCGTCTGAACAAATGAATTGTCAGGAGGCCTAAAAATCTAAAACAAACCCTGCATGAAATGACTTCATAAAAATAAGGCGTGCATATGGCCAGAAATGAGTAAAATCAGGAAAAGATGTGTCATTGATGGAGAATAACGTAAAAAGGTCCTTCGCTCTTATCATAGAAGCTTTTTTTTAAAATCAGGATTGCATTTGTCATTCACACAAAGGGTAAAATAAATAATTGAAATGACAGCCAACACAACCAGACTTCAGATTTACCAATATTTCTACCAATAACTAAAACACTCAACGGTCAAAAGGCTTATGAAGAAGCTATTCTGGTTTTGTCGCACCTCAGAACGGCTTCTGTGGTTCAGTAAGGAGAAGATTCCCCAAGGCACTGAACTCATGGAAAAACGTCAAAGGGTATGTGGTTTCTGAGAGGTTCCTCAGCTGCCATTGTTTGCGATGAGACCACAATCCATCAGAATCTTACATCCAAAAACATTCAAAACACAAACCATTCCTACTGGGGACTGTTTTTTTTGTTTTTTTTTCCTTTTTTACAAAAAGCTACTAATTCAAGCCAAGCAGCTAGAATAACAAAATCTTTTACACAAATAAAAGCAGAGGGAGATAACTATATAAATGCTTGTTAACGAAAGGCCTGTGCATATGCAAATGCACTGACAACTCAAATCACTAGAGTTGACCAATCGTACACGAGACTCTAATCAAGCACAATAGAGCACACAAGGCAAGTATGTCATAAAAAAAACCAAACCCCACCCTGAAATATGGATTTAAGTTTTTTTCCCCACGATTTATCATCTCTACATTTACAATGCTACATTTATTTATAATAAAACACTCTAGGTTTAGTGGCAGACACTCACAGACATACACATCCACACATTCAGACAGTGCCCGTCATCAGTGACTCTCAGCATTGTGCGCGCATATATGGGCGTCTTTCTCCTAAGTGTCCAGTGCCCAAGAAATACTCTATTATGGGATATTCAAGTGTGATTATCAGTCATAATCCAGATCTATGATAGAGATATGTCTGGTTTATTGTCTGTAACGCTGTTCTCGGGGCAGTTCGGAAGGACAAAAGGGTGCTTAAGTGCAATCACTTGCCATTTGTCGCTTGCGCATCATAAGAGGCTTGTGATTGGTAGAATGGAACAGTCGGCCAATCAGATGATTTGAGGTGAATTAATGGCGAACTGGCTAAATTGCACAAAAAGTGTTGCATTTGAAGCATGAAAATGATCTGGCACAATAATTTTAATGGTCTTACATGTCATTTCTGAGTATTAAGGTATTTCTGGGAAATCGCATCAGTAGGATTAGTAAATGCATCGTGTTAAATTGCAACAATAAACATGAATTGACTCATGCACTCAAGTTAAAGGTCACAAATGTATAAAAGCCCAATAAAACCTGCTCAGCGCACCAAAATGTCACTTGATGCGCATGTGCGTTCTACAGCCTACATGCTAATTTGCTTAAGCCCCACCTTCTGCATTCAGCCCGCCTCCTCGTATAAAAGCTCTGGAATTGGACACACATGCAGATATGAGAGATCTAAACCAGCTTGAGGGTTCCTGAACTGCTTTTTTTTATCCGACAGACAATTACAGACGACATGCTTTCAGAAGTGTATTTTTCAAACGACATAAATTCAAAGTAAAAACCATCATAAAATTCGCCATCTGGAAGTTTAGTGGGACATTCCAGTCTGAGAACTTCAAGGCAGACGTTGTTCTAGATACTGATCAATCTACCGAATGACTTGACCACTGAAAGTCCCTTTATCGCACACAAAAAACAATCACGTCAAGCATAATCTCTGAATTTGAACGCAAAAACCGTTAGAGGATGTTGTGAGAGTTAGTGTTTAGCTGTGAAGAGTCTGTACTGTTTTACAGTTCCTCAAACCATAATGTCATGCAGACATAGGAATCACAGCCTCATCTGGCACTTCGATTGGCTGATCATTTTTCCTGGAGCTTGAAAGGGTGGTTAACTACAACCATGTAATTCCGTACTGCAGTAGGGGAAGGATTCAAGTATGTTGCCCTTTCTCGCATGGAATGATAAAATGTCTGAGACTCAACCTTGAAAGGAAGAAAAATTATAACTTAAGTGCAAAGCGCAAGTGCAACAATGATGCTTCCCCAAAGCGAGAATCAGTTTTTTTGACAGAAAAGGTGAGGCTGACGTCTCCCGGTTAGGGAGATGCCATGAAAAACTTGGCACTCTTTCAATCCTAAATAAGGCCAGAGTGGGAGGACTCAGAACTGAGGCAGGAAGTTCAGTGGCTCCGCCCTAAATGCTATGTTCTATGTGTAACAAAGGTTCCACCATGAAATGCTCCAGCACCATGCAGACCAGTTTTGAGATGTTCGTCTCTGTGAAAACCAGACTTAAAACTATCTGCCGTATAGGTCATCAGGGTAATCTCGGCTCCGGCTTTCACTGTAGCTGTTGCTATGGTCATTGTTATTGTTGTTGCTATGGTTGGACATATTCAAACCGCTTGCGGATGGGTGGTGCTGCACATCATCAACTTGATGATCGCCAAACAAGTCCATCTCAACAATAGGAGATGCCCTCGCAACTTCAGAACGAGTTGTATACGGTGATGGAAGTGGGACACTGCTCGACCCTGAAGGCCCAGGAGCTTCTACTGAGTCTACCAAGGGTTCAGTGTGAAAAAGAGTGGAAATACCGAGTCCAGCAGGCATCTCCGAGGTTGGATTTCCCACCCGAGTCGTCCTGACCGAGGTCTGAGAGCCACGGTGAATCCGATGACTGACCACGATGTTGTTTCCAAAGCCACCCATAGAGGCCATAGTAGTGCTGCGTTCCCGCTGGACCACGGCCGTCATTCCTCCTTCTGCGATTAGGCGGCGAATCCGAGACAGCGCGTCCTCTCCCGAGCCGGGCTCGGCTGCTGAGTCTATTAGGAAAAACCAGACAGAACAGTGAGATGCTCATTTCAGATAACAGCAAAACAAACAATAGATTCAGATTGTGTTAAAAATTCCTTCCTGTAGCACAAACAGTAAAGCACAGCGATAGCAACGCCAACGTCATGGGTTCGATTTCCAGGGAGAGCAAGAACTGATAAAAAGTATACTTTGAATGCAATGTAAGTCGATTTGTATAAAATAGTCTGCCAAATGCATGCACGTATATGTAAAAAAATAAATAAAGAACAGAAAATGGAAATTTGTTTGTTTTATGGAAATCTATTCAGAAATTTCACTGGCTGCTATAGCGACTTGTTGAAACAAGTTTTGCTATATTGCTGCATATATATGCACAAACATTAGCGGGCAGGATTGCTTTACATTATTTATATGATTTTTATTTTTGTTGCTTGCTGACAAACCCTAGAACAATGCAAAAGCAGAATTAAGACAAGGAAGAACTTATTTATTTATTGAGTTTTCAACTCAGAAGTTTTAAGTAATGTGAATCTATAATAATATTATTTTATAAATAATATTTTTTTGGGGTCGCATCAATCAAGTAAAAAAAAAAAGAAAAATAATCACTTGAGATGAAGCACCTTTTGTTTTTGATGTATTAAATTCACTAGATTATTAAAAAAAACAGGTTATTTAAAACAAAAATAAATAATATTTATTTAAACTAAAAATATTATTGCATTGAATTTCCAGCAAAATTAATTATGTTGTGATCATGAAATGAAATATACAGTGAAATAAGATTTTTGTTAATGATCAAAAAAACAACAACAACGTCTTAGCAAGTTATCTATGAACTCCCCATGTGTGCACACTGGGTCCCCCATTAAATCAAGAAAACAAGGGCGCAGATTTAATTAGACCAGCTAACAGCAGGTAATAAAGCACTTGAAACAGTAATAACTGTGTAAAGCCCTCAGCAGGACACAACACAGATCTCAGAGAGATCAGTTCAATCAATTTCACTACATTACCTGTGTCCGACGAGGGAGGAAGAGACAGGATGAGAAAAAGTGAGACAAAGCAGTTACCGTGATATGTGGCAGGCAAGTTGGTCCGGTTCAGCGATCCCTCTGAAACCGATGCATGAACCGGTGTGTGCGACAGTGTGTGTGTCGTCTCTGAGTGTGCATGTCTCTCAGTGCTGGTGCTGGCTGTCTG
>NW_015554128.1:140456-141352 GCF_001515605.1 Sinocyclocheilus anshuiensis
ACCGCTGCAAGAGTAACACATTTTGCAGCTCTGAGTGGACATAATCAATATTACTTAACATGGTTTCAGAGAAATGAACTGGAGCGTTATAGATATCCGTTAGAATCACTGTGGCCTTGAGCAAGACACTTCACTGCGGGGATTTTTTTTTGCATTAGTGTCATTACATCTGGGCCATTTACTGTATATTGAAAATTCTAAATGATTTTGCTGGCAGCATAAAAATAAGACATCTTAATATGCTGATTATGTGGCTATTAAGTATCCTAAAACTATTAATAAGTTCAATTTATTAAATTGAATCACTTAAAACAGTCCATTTCAATGAATCAAATCAAAATGATTCAATTCACTCAATGTTCACAGTAGAAAATCAAGTGAATGAGGTATTTCCATGCAGTAAAATCTTTTATTTTAGTAAAAATATATAGAAGATCTGAAGTTTAAGATCACATTTAATATTGTAAAAACAAAAAAAAAAAAAAAAAAGGGTCATAACTGCAGGACTTGGGACTTTGAGAACACTGTGAACATATATACTTTATTTTTATGAAATAAAGATATTTTATGCACAATATTTCAGTTACACTACACTTAAACAATAACATGTATCCTAATTCTTAACAGTTTTGAAAAAAAAAAAAAAAAAAAAAAAAGTGTCAGGGTTTTAAAAAAATACAACGAAAGTTATGAAAAAATCTTTGGTGCATGTGTCATGAAAGCAAAAAGGGGGTCAAACAAAATAAGAAATTATGTGTCAGAGTTTAGTTAATCTTCTCACTGAAATTGTTATTCTAATAGTATAATTTTTTTAATATATATTATACATATATAATATGATTTGTAGCAAAAAACAAAAAAGGATTTTCACTAGTTTTTGGACCCTGCTGAATATG
>NW_015554128.1:141987-145212 GCF_001515605.1 Sinocyclocheilus anshuiensis
AGGGAAATACTGCTTTTTAGCTTGTATGCATGTTATATTGGTGCATATTAATAAAAATTATTACATAATACTGATTTTATTAGTTTATAATGTAGTTTATTTAAAAAAAAGACTTTTTAAACTAGTTTTTTTTTTACTGTATATTCTTGTTTAAAAAAAAAAAAGAAGTGGATTTTAGGCATTCTGCAGTCGCACCACTGGTGTCTGCGTCCCCTGTGAGGTCACAGAAGGGGCGGCCTGACGCGGCTGCAGGCCAATAGCGTTCATAAGGCCCATGTCTCGGTCAAATCGCCAGCCGGACCTGCTGGTGCTGTAAGAAATAAACACAGATGAGCATTTCAGGATCTAGGACTATGACAAGCTGTGACTTCAGATTCAGCTCATTTCTGACCCTGGGCGCTCCACTCCGCGGGTTCGGCTGCTGCTGCTGACGGTAAACAAAGAATCCGAGTTCAGATCCGACGGACTGTCTCCATCACTGCGGAAATCACTGACAACAAAACAGATATTTTAGACTTCATTATCTTGTTTACACATCTAAGTAAATGGCAACGTATGATTCACGTCCAGTTATTTATCACCCCGAAGGGATTCATTTTGTGATAATGACTGGCTGATGGTAAATTATCCCACTTATTACACAGCTAAGTACCAAATATATAAATAAACAAATGGACATTAAATATCATAGTTTATCGTGAAACTGCAAAATGATGCAATCCATGAAGCTTGCACAACAATGCAGGGCATCCGTTGAATGGGACAATTATGGTCGATTATACAGTTTAGCATTATACTGTATAAAAATAGCTAATTGTAGAACAGCCAATCAGAATCAAGTATTCAAGAGAGCCATGTGCAGATCTCGGATTGTGCGTTTAAGACCAATAATACACCCAGACTTGACCAAATTACTAAACTGAACAACTGAATTGCAAAGAAGCAATGGAATTATTGTGACGTACTCCATCTGTCCGTGTGGGCTGTGATCGGATTATAAACCCATCAGATTGGGGGAGAATTCCTTGAAAGCGATGAGCTGCAAAAGTCATGGGGCGCAGAGGTAATGTGGCCTGTAACCTTGTTAAAAAACAATAACTGCTTCTTTCCAGTTGAACACCCGAGTTTCCTGCCACTAATGAAGACGGTAATCTAATGAAAGGCAGCTTCAGGTAGCATGGTGGTTTATCAAAAGTCCTCATATAGTCCACGTATCTGAAAACTGACACTGATCTGGGATCGGGAACTCGCTTGACTATTCAATTGTTGAAGATGAACTGCTGACAGACAGATAATGAATCAACTCTCTGAGTCTTTGGCATGTTTGACTCACCGAGTCAATACGGCATTCTGCAGTCGCACTACTGGTGTCTGCGTCCCCTGTGAGGTCACAGAAGGGGCGGCCTGACGCGGCTGCAGGCCAATAGCGTTCATAAGGCCCATGTCTCGGTCAAATCGCCAGCCGGACCTGCTGGTGCTGTAAGAAATAAACACAGATGAGCATTTCAGGATCTAGGACTATGACAAGCTGTGACTTCAGATTCAGCTCATTTCTGACCCTGGGCGCTCCACTCCGCGGGTTCGGCTGCTGCTGCTGACGGTAAACAAAGAATCCGAGTTCAGATCCGACGGACTGTCTCCATCACTGCGGAAATCACTGACAACAAAACAGATATTTTAGACCATACGTTGTCATTTACACACCTAAGTAAATGACAACGTATGCTTCACGTCAGGTTATTTATCACCCCGAAAGGATTCATTTTGCGATAATGGCTGGTTGATTATACATTATCCCACTTATTACACAGCTAAGTAGCAAATAAATAAATAAACATATTGGACATTAAACATCATAGTTTATAATGTGAGAAGTAGAAAACTGCAGAATGATACAATCCATCAATCTTGCAAACCAATGTAGGGCATCCGTTGAATCAGAGCACGGTCGATTATACAGTTTAGCATCATTATACAAAAACAGCTGATTATAGAATGGCCAATCAGAATCAAGTATTCCAAAGAACCATGCAGATCTCGGATTGTGCGTTTAAGACCAATAATACACCCAGACTTGACCAAATTACAAAATTTAACAACTGAATTGCAAAGAAGCAATGGAATTATTGTGACGTACTCCATCTGTCCGCGTGGGCTGTGATCTGATTATAAACCCATCAGATTGGAGGAGAATTCCTTGAAAGCGATGAGCTGCAGAAGTCATGGGGCGCAGGGGTAATGTGGCCTGTAACCTTGTTAAAAAACAATAATTGCTTCTTTCCAGTTGAACACCAGAGTTTCCTGCCACTAATGAAGAAGGTAATCTAATGAAAGGCGGCTTCAGGTAACATGGTGGTTTATCAAAAGTCCTCATATAGTCCACGTATCTGAAAACTGACACTGATCTGGGATCAGGAATTCAACTGTTGAAGATGAACTGCTGACAGACATATAATGAATCAACTCTCCGAGTCTTTGGCATGTTTAACTCAGCAAGTCAATATTGACACAGGCTCTGGAACATGTTTAGGGAAATTACTGGTTGTAAAAATGCGCTGATAAACTGTGTTTGGTTTATCTGCAATTTCCATGGCTACTGTGCTTCACGGTGGCACTTGTTTTGTTTGTCTTGCTGGGTGGTGTGGCATACTGGTAAAAGATCTGGGCTGGAAGCCATAAAGTTACTGGTACCATCCCAAGTAGAAGCGATTCACAAACTATCATTATCACTTGCACTGTTGAAAAACCTAAGCTAGCTACAGAGGAAATATTTGAAGGCATCATAGTCATGTTAAATGTTAAATATGAGAGAAATGGTGAATATTTAATATTAATTAATCACAGGGTTCCCACTCTTTCATGAACACCAGATTCAAGGACTTTTTCAAGCACCATTTATTTTATATCAAGCACCTATCAAATTCACACCCCAGCATATGTAGTGTCATGAAAGACCTTACATTACTTAACATTTCACTTACAAATATTTCTCATGGGGATTTAATCATTTTTGACTTCTCAGTCTGAGATAATGCTCTCTCTTTTTTTTTTTTGGCTCATTTCATCTGTACAAAAAAACCTGCCTAATAATTCTGCACACCTTAATAAGGAGTTTTTAATTTCTAGCCTTCATGGACAATTATATACAGTATCACTTCTAAATTATTAAATACAAAAATAATAGTAGTTATTAAGATTGATGTGGTTTGGAATTGGTAAAATGTG
>NW_015554128.1:145282-148305 GCF_001515605.1 Sinocyclocheilus anshuiensis
CTGTGTTTGCTTTTAGAGATGCGCAGCGGCTCAGCTGTTACTATATTTGGAACTATTTTCGTTGATGCAATATATACAATAAGACAATAAGAATGTTTGCGGGAACGTGACACACACGTTGCGGGAGAGGGCGATAATGGTCAGAAATTCAGCGGGAGCGGGCTTAAGAAAACTGTCCCGCTCAGGTCTCTAGGCTGCGCGTCAACACACACGTTTTTTTTTTTTCGCGCTCCCCCATCTCCACCCCCAATCATTAGTGCCGCTTATTCGGTCTTTGACCGAAAACAAAATTTATTTCAAATTTAATTCAAGCACTTTCAAGGACCTATGTTTGTTTTCAAGTACTTTCCAGGCCTTGAATCCATATGTCTGAAATTCAAGTACTTTCAAGAAGCGTGGGAACCCTGTAATCAAAAATAAATGCCATCAACCACTGTTCAAAAGTATGGGGACAGTACTGCGTTTTGGAAAGCAATGAATACTTTTATTCAGAGGGATGCATTAAATAGATCAAAAGTAGTGAAGCAGTTTATAATGTTACAAAATATTTCTATTTCAAATAAATGCTGTACTTTTGAACTTTCTATTTATGGGAAAAATCCTGAAAAAAAAGTATCACAGCGTCCACAAAAATATTAAGCACCACAACTGTTTTCAACATTGATAATAATAGGAAATGATTCTTGAGCAGGAAATCAGCATAATAGAATGATGGAGTAATGATGCTGACAAATTCAGCCTGACATTATAGGAATAAATTACATTTTAACATTTATTTTAAATTGTAATATGTCTTATATATTATTGTATTAATTGCATTTTTACCATATGCAGCCATGGCGAACACATGTATAGTACCAATAAAAATTGTTGCAGGTGATTATATTACCTAATATTTGTGTGATGCATTTTCATACTAGAATTTCATGCTATTAGCAACAACATGCTAACTCAAACTGTTAAAAATCAGGTATGAATTCTGTGTGCTTTGCGTGTTGCAGTCTTTGTAATTGGTCACTTATGAGATTCTAATTCAGTTAGGATGCTTCCTTAGCAGGCAGCTGCCTATGTAGACAATAAACAGCAAGGCAGCTCAGTAGGTTTTGGAGCTATTGTTTCCTTAGGCATAATATTTTGTTCCTGTAATAAGTATACTGTAATTTGCTATGGATAAAAACATTCAGTTTTACGATTTGATAAAGACATTCAAATTTGCTAAGGACTATGAATGCGGACCAGATGGTCTGCTTGGTGATTGTTGTTTTAGCTGGATGTTTACTTACACTGGCCTGCAGATGACCAGGTCACCTTTATTGGTTCCGTAGGCCAATCCCATGCCTGGCTCTGGAAGCCACCGGGCCGAGTTAATACTGACGTGTCTCCTCTGGTCTGGAGCCATGGGGTACACGACATTAAACATCATCTGCAGGATGCCAAGAGAAAGCAGATCATCAAACACAGAAAACAGAAAAACAAAGGTTTAGTCAGTACTGTCTCACTTTTTATAGCTTATTAGCTTTGGTGGGTCTATGAAAAAAACTCACCATAAATACCAGTTTGTGTAGTAAAATAAGTAATATTTTACATTACTGCAGACATCTTTGATTTATTAAAAAAAAAAAGGAGTGGCATTTTCAAACTCTTACTCTAATGGAGGTCTCTCCTCCGTGTGGCTGCTGTAGACGAAACACTTGCGCCACCATGTGGTCGGTGGTGGGATGGAGCAGGATCCGTCTGGAGGCCAGTCCCACCATCACATAGCAGCCCAAGGGTGAAAGACTCACCGAGATCGCGTTTGGACCTGAAATGCAGGTTAAAAACAAATCTCAAAGAAGAATTTTTGCTAAAAAGTAAAAAAAAACAAAAAAAAACATGAATGCTCAGGAATGGTCAGAGTGTTACTGCCAAAATGAGCTGCTGAGTTACTGTTCGACAACACTGACCAAATCTCTTGGTGTACAGCATTTCTCCCAGGTTATGGGGAGCGAGGGAGTACACGGCTAGGATGCCCTCATCCGCAAAACCCCGCTGGCTGCTGGGAATGAACACGGCCAGCAGCTGCCCGTCTGCTGAAATATCACAGCTGGCATCGTTGTAGATCTTACAGTGAGGAACGAGCACATTCACAGTGGCTAAAACGAAAACAAGAAAAAAATTTTTTTTTCAATAAGATTAACAAACATTTTGTAGCTTCTGAAGAAGTTAAACAAGTGAAACAAGCTACCTATATTCCGATAATGTCATGCTGATTATGTGTGCAAAAACAAAAAAACAACAGTACTCAGAAGAATGTAGTACCATTACTGATCTCTGGAAGGTCAAACTTGGTGAAATCCCACCACTGCAGCCTATAGGTGGTATTGGCAATGTTACTGGCCACAGCTGATTGCCCATCACCTATAGATGCGCCTGCAACAGAGCATTATGGGTAGATCTATTTAATTCTCTTCAGTTTGTTCAAATTCACTATTCTTGTGTTTCTGACATTATGGGATAAAAATGATTGAAAGTGCTTCGTAAATTGAACAAAATAAGAAAGACGTGAAACGAAATGACAAGAAATAGAAAAACTGCTAGTTGTACCTGCTAATACTCTGTTAATGGAAGAGTGAGTGGCCAGGCCTGACTGACCCCTTTCATGGAAGAGTCCAGCGTAAGGCAAGTACTCTGGTAACAGGAACCTCCTTCAGACAAAAATACATATCAAGACCATATACATTAATAAAACATAACATACATTATTAGTAGGGATGTTCATTTCAGTTATTTTTCCTAACCGACAATCGACGCTCGTTAACCGATTATTAACCGTTAAATGACAAGATTATTTTAAATTAGAAAAGAATTAAATTAGAAAGGATAAGTGTCTGTGACCCGTTAAAAATACTAACATTTGTTTCCCAGGGATTAATTTTACATGCGCAAAAAGCAGCAAACAACAGAACATGAGGATTCACATTGTCTTCATATCACATCACATCACGCACCTGCAGCACTTCTACGAGAAAAACATAATAAAGCTA
>NW_015554128.1:148455-149159 GCF_001515605.1 Sinocyclocheilus anshuiensis
TACGGTCGGTTAACGGTTAACCGGTTAAAATGAACATCCCTAATTATTAGCACAAACATGTTAACACAATTCTTTTTTTCTGAAAAAGCTCAGATATCTGAATTAATTTATTAATTTATCTAAAGAAAGAAACCACCAAAAACAAAAATATCATCACAGAATTATATTTCGGTATTTTTTTATTCTTAACTCAGGACACTAATATTGAAATGTTTATGGTCAGTAAGATTTTTTTTTAAAGAAATTAATACTTTTATTCAGCAAGGACGCATTAAGTTGATCACAAGTAACAATGAAGACATGTAAACTCACCGGCCACTTTATTATGTATATCTGTTCAATTGCTTGGTAACACAAATTGCTAATCAGCCAATCACATGGCAGCAACTTAATGCATTTAGGCACCTAGATGTGGTGAAGACGACTTGCTGAAGTGCCACTACTGCCACTACTGTCAGCTAAGAACAGGAAACAGAGGCTACAATTCGCACAGACTCACCAAAATTGGACAATAGAAGATTGGAAAAACGTTGCCTGGTTTGATGAATCTCGATTTCTGCTGCACTCACCAAAATTGGATAATAGAAGACTGGAAAAACGTTGCCTGGTCCGATGAGTCTCGATTTCTGTTGCGACATTCAGATGGTAGGGTCAGAATTTGGCGTAAAGAACATGAAAGCATGGATCCATCCTGCCTTGTCTCA